>NC_057804.1:243798150-243832512 GCF_018294505.1 Triticum aestivum
CCGTGGGGAAGGGAGTGGGGGTCGTGGGATGGGGACGACGGGATCGGGATCGAGCCCGATCCAGATCGTGGGGGCGGCGGGGGGGGGATGGGAGTGGTGCTAGGGTTCGGGTTGGGGAGGGGGCTAAGCAGGAGGGTCGGGTGGGCCGTTTCGGTAGGGTCGGCCGGATGGGTGGGATGGGCCAAGGCCCATGGGGAGCCGCGGGGGTTTCCTTTCTTTTGTTTTGTTTTTACTTTTTATTTAATTCTTTTCTGTTTTAAATCAGTTTAAATTATTTAGACATTTTCTAAAAATGTGTTTACTTCACCATAATTATCTATGCAATATTTGACACGGTCCGAACATTTTTGTTTTAAAGTTTGAAAACTTTGTTTGTTTGCCAAAAATTCAAGTTTGAATTCGAATCGTTTTTGAACTAATGCGAGATTAGCCACAGTAATCAAGGTGACGTGGCATCATTAGCGAAGGATTACTGTAGCGTAACTATTCGGGCGTCACAGCCCAGTGCTTAATTAGTTAGTTAGCTTAATTTTAAACTCTGTTAACCCCCTCTGTCTATGACAGGTGGAACCCAGACGTCAATATGACCAGTCAAATGGCTCGGTTGACTGCTAACGTCGGGTTGGCATCATGCTGATGCAAAAATTATATTTGGAATTAATTTAAATAATAATAATTCAAAAAATGTTTAAAATTTAAAAAAATAATATAAAATAATCTATAAGTCAGATGAAAATAATCTATATATGAAAATTGCTAGAATGTCGGAATATGTAATCCGTTCATCTCTCACATGCCTGTCCTGCCTCTTTCATCTGTCTGGAAAATGCCGAACTCCGGGAAAACATTCGAAGATGTTTTCCCACTTCACCTGTAACGTGTAGTACTGAGTTAGGTCACCTCTAGCACTACATAGTGTCATGTCATGCATAGTGATGCATCTGTTTGCTCTATATTTATTGTTTCTTCCCCTTTTTTCTTGGTAGACACCGAGACTGACGTTGCTCCTGACGTCGACTACACCCCTGACGACCAGACCTTTTCAGTAGAGCTTCCAGGCAAGCAAACCCCCTTTGATCATTCCTACATCGCCCAGTTCCTTCTCTCTCGTGCTTGCATTAGATTTTGCTACTGTAATTGATTGATCCTATTCTGAAGCATAGCCTGCCTTTGTACCTTACCTCCTTATCCTCAATTGTTTAGTATTGGTTGGTTAGTGATCCATCAGTGCCCCCTCACCTTGTCCCTGTTGCCCTTGCTTTATGACCTTTGGCTCGATCAACATGATCGACGTCCAGGCCCCGACTCATCACATCACACCCCCTTAGTTGTACGACACTGCAGGGTTATTATCAAGTGCCGAGGGTGATACCTCGTATAGCAGTTCTGATGAGATCTTTGTAGTGTAGATAATCAGTCGTGGTCTTGTATGGAGGGTGATTCCTCCTTCACCACTATCCGGTAACGACTCTGTCGTGCAACTCTTCAAGACTGAACCATCGAGGGTGATTCCTCCTTAGTTCACCTTGACGGTTACATCAAGTGAAACCCATCGAGGGTGATTCCTCGGATCCCCATTTGGTTTTTTGGACACACGGTTACTTTGACTTTACCATATAACCATGATGATATCGGGTCGGCCCCGAGGGGTACCCGTGAGTGATGTGAAGTAGGATTGACTTGGAGGGTACCCGTGAGATAACTATGCGTCGCGGTTGGGCATTCTTAGCCCTTGCCGTAAGTCCGTGAGACGGGGCGCACCACATATCCTGTATCATTGATCGTTACCACGTGCTCCCAAGACACTAATGGTTTGGATATGTGATCCGAGTAGGCCTCTAGCCTTTTCGCATTGACCACCACGTGGGAATAAGTATGGGCACTCTACGTCGTGCGTTTCTCCTGAAAGCTCTTCGGACATCAGCAATTGAGCGGCACACACCCGGGTGGTCTGCTTAAGCACCTGCCTTGTATAAGGAGGTAGCAAGGATTGATCCCGGTCGTCCATGCAGTGTGCAGGAGTGCAAAGGGCAAGACCCCTGCGGCTTAGGATGTAGGGATTTGAGGTGATGGTTTAGGGTAGTTCCATCCATATTCATTTGGATTGATCCCCAAAGGTAGCTGATGTCGATCTTATGTCTGCCACTCGATCAATCATCTCTTGAATATTGGCGTATTGATTATCTAACAATTTCTTCTTTAAATCCTCCATACGCGCTAACAAGTCACGGCAGACACTACGCCATGCCAAGGGGCCCCGGCAGTGTCATCGACAGCTTGGTGGGGGAAGGGGGGGGGGGTGTTCTGGATCTCCACCCAAGAGGCGACGGGAAGAGAGGTCAATAAGGCCGCGATTGGTATGGATGTAACTGAATACGGGTGTAATTTATTTACACGTGTAACTTACAGGCCAAGAGCTATTTCCAGGTCAAAAACAAAACGACGGGCTGAGGTCTGTATTGGTTTTACGGGGGTATTTGTAATGGAAACGATAATCCAAACGACGCCTAAGACTGTTTCAAAGAGTGGCAAACTGATCATAATTCTCAGTATCATGTAACTCTGGCTGCAATAATCATTGTTAGACACATTTTTACTACTGCAGCTACTTAAACCAAGAAAAGATCCATTAATCTTCCGTCATCACCAGATTACAACAAATGCCAATATCAAGTCGCAAAACTATACCCTTGTATACAAGCCCACTACCAAAATCATATGTACTCGACTTTGCTCTAAAAATGAACCAACATCTACCCTTAGGAGGGTGGCCTTTACACCCAATTTACAGAAACTTGATACCATGCACCCTTGCCTGAAAGGCAAGATGATGAACCTTGAAAAAATCGTCATGGCCATGCATCAAGAGCAAAAACTGTAGCAAGCGATAGATATGCCGTAGCACCCAAATGGCCAAACATGCTGCTGCTTTCACCTGTTGCAGCCTACTCCTTTTCCACTCCCAGACCAACGCCTTCATCAGGGGACCAACACAGTTTTAAGGCGTACTAATTGTATATCCTCACCGGCTTCTCATGCGTGTGACGGTTCTGCAGGTGTATAAAACCACCAGAAAAAGCAAGGATATATAAGATACATGTCCTTGTGAAATAGAATGAATTAGGTGAGGCTTGCACGAAATCACGCAACAATCAAGGAAGATCTGCTACTAAGCAGGCCGTGCCCTGACGGGAGGGGCGGCCGCCCGGGCCCCCGAAACCAAGGAGCCCCTCAGGTATGCCGTATGTCCTTTCCATTCATGGCGCACAATGCAAAAGCTCGATCGAGCCGGCCACCAAGCTAATGCGTGTGCCCTGGTACCAAGGGTACAAAGTATAGGGTTGTGGCAGCATATCTATGCCCAAGCATGAGTGAGAATTAAGAAGAAATACTGTTTGACAAAAATACAAAGCTTGCACAGAATCCTGTAATAGCAAGGGAAGCTCCGATACACAGACAACAAAGCATGGCTGCAGCATATTAAGCCCAAGCATGACTAAAGGTAACTTGACAACCAAAGTTTGCTAAGTTCACTTCCCAGCAAAACAACCGCATACCTGATTGGCTGTATAGGCCCTTTTCGGTGCAGTGTCAGTGTGCTCCAGCCCAAGATATTGTTCCCAAGCTCCATAGACATCTCTCCTCTGTAGAAACCAAAAGAAGTCAGAAACCACCGAAAACAAATGTATGGACAGAACTATAGAAACATGTAGGGCAAAATCAACAGTTTACCTGGAAACGAGCAGATACAACATCAGAATCTTGTAGGTAGTCTGGCCGATTCATAGATATGAATGCAAATTTCCACTGAAGACATAAGCATGAATAGGTACATTAGTTCAGTAGCTGTACTATATATTCATACCACGATGCAATGCAACTCCAGGTAGACAGTAAAACCAAGGATGCAGACAGGACATGAAGCTTAAGCAATACTTCACAGCCCCTTCTATAAGATTAAGATCTACAGTGCTTTCAGCGCCAATCACCGCCAGTTTTATTATGATAGCAGGCAGCAGTGCTTTATTTATTGATTCAGCATATTACTAATCAACTTTGAGAGTAAAGTAAGATACGTAAACTATTCTCAGCTCACTATAGCACAACCAACTGGCTACAAAATCGGTGCTGGTTCTAACATTTGTGTCTAATTTACAATATCAGCATTATATCAAGATTAAAAACCCTATCAGTATGAAGGAAAAAAAAACAGTAACTTTTATATCGCATCTAAGAAACAAATAAGATCACCTTGGAGAATTCTTCATCAGGGACCTGGAGTTTTCTCTGTATGCGGCCCTTTACTTCTGCTAAAGTCTCACCTTCAAGGATAGCAAGAAAAAAAGGATCTCCAAAATTCTGAATCTGCTGTTGGTCACAACAACGGTGTCACCTGATTGGATAAGAATATCATAAATATATGCTGTCATTAATATGAAAGTGCAATACTTGATTCTGAAGAGGATCTTTCGTGAAGTGATAAACATGGATTAAGCGATCATGCTGACTGGGATTTTTCTCCTCCTCTGGAACCTATGAAAATGGGTATAAATAGATATGAGGACTAAAAAGAGCACATAAATTAATCACAGCAGGTACAGGAAAATGTACAGTAAGAAATCAGGGAAGACACTTGGAACTTAAGGGCATCTCCATCACGGCTCACCAAATCACCACCAAAATGTCCAGGCCGAACGGTCCAGACACTTTTAGTCCTCCAACGCGACTCACCAAATCGGGCCGGGCCAGTCCGCACGTCCGAAATCCCCAAGGCCAGCCCCAAATCAGGGGAGCTCTGAGGGAATCCGAACGTCCGCCATGTCAGCATCCAACAACCCGGTCCCACCCCAAAAAACCCTATCAGACTCTAGAAGCCTCCACATTCACACCGGCTTCACCGGCCACCCGCTTACCCGCATTGATCCTTCGCCTCTCCGCCTGCAACAATCATGGCCAATTAGCCGGCAAGCCACCCAAGAAGCATAACCCGGCTATTAAAAGCCACTCGAAGATCATCCAAACCCTAGACAGCATCCCATTCCTCTCATTTCAACTCGTTCGCACCGCCGCCCATAGCAAAGCCCTCGACCTCCACATCAACATTCCCGACGGCCATTGTCGCCATGGTCCACACCAAGATCACTGGGTACAAGATGCTAACGATGGAGCGCCGCGCCGAAATCACAGCGAAGGTCCGCACGGTGGACGAACATTGGCGAGCCCGCCTTGCGGCGGGCCAACCTCCAAGCTGTCTGAACCAAGCTCTAGCATGGAGATGGTAGAGGACCACAGAGATGAGCCAGCGGCGGAGGAGGCGATGGGCATCGAGGCCACGAGCAGCGTGGCGAACGGCCTCTTCACCATGCAGCATGCGGAGGAGCAGTTCCACTAGGCACTCTTGCGGTGGTCGATCAACTGAATGCGAAGCGCGCGGATGCCGCAGCCATGGCGGAGCTCCTCACGAAACCGAAAGTCGTCGACGAGAACCAGGCGGTGCTTGCCGTGCAAAGTGCTGGCACGATCGACCGTGAGCCCCGCCAGCTCCGCATCAACGAAGCACAGCGGGCCTGGCTCTCCGAGGAGCTCGATACCGAGGACAATGAGGCACCGGAGCAGCACGACAACGATGCCAAAGAGGCACACGTCGGCGGCTCTGGCACGGGGGCTATCGACCTCATCATCAGGGAGTAGGAGTAATTGTTAGTTGTTTTCTAGGGATCTTTTGTGTTGTATGATTCCACTTGGTGTAAAAATCTACGAACTAGTGATGATTCCGCTCAGTGTCCGTCTTGTTTGAGGGATTGGGTTGGATGGCCGCTGCCCAGCCGAATGTTCGCGGACATTTGATGTGGTTTGTTTGAGGAACCGCGTTGGAGATGCCCTAAGTTCTCACAAGATGACAATCACCAAGTAAAACTAAAACATATGATATCAAAGATGTAAAAGAGGTACGACATATAACATCATTGGTCTTACAGACCTCTTCAGCACGTAGCGTCCAGTACTGATCATTTATATTCTCTATCTTCTCGTGAAGTGGAAAGATCTACAAAAACATAATTAGTAATAGCTACAATGATATATGGAAAAAATGATACTCCCTCCCCAAATTAATTGTCACAGCCTTGGTACAACTTTGCACTAAAGTTGTACAAAAGTTGCGTCAATTAATATGGATCAGAGGGAGTATTTAACTGCTGAAGCATTTTCAAAGGGCATTCGTTAGTAGTTCAAAGATTTTACTTCTCTAGAAGGCTAAAGAAACCTCAAGAACAATAAAGCTCTTTCTTCAGGAAGACATGAAATTGAAGACTAGCACATGACTTCAAATGCATACCTTATAGATCTTGTGGTAAAAGACCTCTAGCACGCGTAGCTCGGCAGTGGGACTGGATAGATCAACCTGTTGATTAGTAGTACAAGGTTTAGAAATGATTCTTATTGCACAAACCATCCACAGAAACACACCACTTTGCAGTTGTATAACCTACTCCCTCCGTCCCAAAATAAGTGTCTCAACTTTGTACCAACTTCAGTACAAAGTTGTACTAAAGTTGAGACGCTTATTTTGATTTTGGGACAGAGGGAGTAGATTGCAATGGTCGTAGAGATAAAAGGCAACTTCCCTTTCTTGTAGAAGCTAAATGGCAAAGGTTTAAGGCCCAGTTCTTTTGGCCGATTCTCCCAGAATCTTGAAAATCAACCCTTCACCCAGCTTCTCTCAGAATCTTGTACCCGTATTTCTTTTACAATCCTAATTGTTTACATCCTAATTAAATAGGATTGTAAAAAATATATGGGTTCAAGATTCTGGGAGAAGCTGGGTGAAGAGTTGATTCTCAAGATTCTGGGAGAATCGGCCAAAAGAACTGGGCCTAAGTGAGAACCAGAAAATCAAATAGGCGTGACCATGTGTTCGAGGGACAGAAGCAAGTATGACTAGACTTGACTTAACTGAGACGTCTACTAAAGGTATATATGTAGGAGGTCTTTAGACATCTAACTGCATAATTCCAAAATCTAAGTGCTTTTACTTTTCACAGTTTTAATTCATGATTTTGACTACAATTTTTATTTATAATATGCCTACAAATTAGTGCTCCCTCCGTTCACTATCATAAGATGTTCTAACTTTTTCTAAATCGAATGTATCTAGACATCACTCATTTCAGTCCGAATCTAGTACATAGTGAAATATCCAAAACATCTTATAATAATCATCTTATAATAGTGAACGGAGGGACTAGGACACTATACAACATAAAACACTTTGCAAGACAAATACAACAATGTTATTCTTACATGCTCGATTCATATACTTTTTCACAAATTTTGGAATAGAGGGAGCATATATTAAGTAATCTCACCCAAATTGAATCCGCAACAAAAAATGCAGCTGGCTAAATTTCCTGCTAAACAAAATCAGCCTCCAATCATGAATGATTGTGATCTCCCTCAGGAGGTTAGACATGCACCCCAAAGCCCAAAAGACTCCTTATGACTATATCCAAGAACAATCAATTGGTGTATCTCACTTCCAATATTGTAAATGTGCAACAAGAAACTAAAAAAGAACTCAGGAAAGGACAGAAAAAGGCTGTATAAGTAATAACCTTAGTTTTCAAGTCAATTATCACATCAGCAATGGTGCTGTTCTTAGGAAGCCTGATGCTGTGAATGACAACCTAAACAAAGAATATCTCATAAGAAAGTTCATTTCGCATCTGAGGATAAATAGACAATATCTCATATGATTTCAGTGAAAAAACCTCCTCCTTTGTAGCATGGTGGAACGCAACTTTAAGGGTTTTAAGGAACTGCAATTCCGGCAATGGAATATCCAATACTTCGTAATACAAGATGTCAGAAGTCTGTATCATACAGTAAGTATCTTTAGTGGATATGCATTCTGCATTATCGTTATGCTGAGAACATGCTCATACTGAAAAAAAAAAACAAGTGAAAGGGTTAACCTGATTATAGTGGACGAGCATATCCAATAAATGCTCCACACCCTGATATCTGATGGGTTGCGGTTTAGGCTGCTGTGAATAACAGTTATGGGATGTAAGGCGAATTTTCGCTGGATCATCCAACCCAAGCTGGCGGGCAACTCTCTTAACAACATCATCATATGTGTGAAGCTTTGACCTTGATGCATGAGAAAACAATAAATAAAAATATGAGTTAATGAGTTAATTGACATTTTAAATAAATAGACAAACAGGTTTGGAAAATCCCTCACAATTCCAAACAAAATTCATCATCCTTTGGTTTCTCCAACGACCGAAAGTGCACAACCTGCAATAAACAGAATAGCTACTCAGAGAAATATAAAATACAACACAGTAAACAAAACTTGTCAGAGAAACTAGTCATACCGTTCAGGTCCATACCATGTTCTGACAAATCAAGTGTATACAAGCATTAGAAAAAGAATAACTCAAGAAAAACAGGTAGAGAACAAAAGCAAGCAAAATTTCCGGGTGAACTAAGGGTGTGCTCGGTATGTGCCCAAAGTTTGCCTTACAAGAATTTGGCTAGCCAAGATTTTGGTTGAGATTTTTCTTGCCCATGAGTTGGCCAACATTGTTAGCATTAATCTTGCCATGGTCACTTATGTAGATGTTGTATCATGGCATGCAAAGTTAGCCAACAATGCATGTCAGCAAGGAGCAGCAGCTAGACTCTCAGGATATAGAATGTACTCCCTCCGTCCCATAATATAAGAGGGAATAGCTGTAGCAGCACAAGGTTGTGGAGGAGCAACTCCACCTTGCTGCTACAATGTGTACAGCACAAGTGTTGAAGGAACAGCTTCAACATGCTGTGCTAGATATCGCTCTAGAGGCGAATGTAGGCCGATAGGGCAGCAGGAGTTCAATCCGAAACTCTTAGGACACAAGATCTGCTCCAAGATCTTAGATAAGAACAACAAGTTCTATTATAGGTAGTGGGTACATAGTCTGCTTACAAAGTAGAGGTGAGGACCTCTATTTATAGGGCTTTGGGAAGCCTTCACATTCTTCTACTTATAGCTCTAACACTCTAGAAAACATTATTTAAGATTCACCATTCTACTCGCAGCTACTTATAACTAGAGAACTCTAGAAACAGCAGGTAGGGTAAAGAAAAGAAAAACTACACTAGAGTAGAAGCATCTAGAAGTAGCCACACAAATCTGACATACAGTTTTATTTTTATTTTTCCTCATCTAGTGTTTCTCATCATTCTCCTCTAGTTGTTTGGAACTCGCACTCGAGTTATCTTCATAGAGTGCTTCTTCTGGATGGTTAAGAGTCAAGTCCGCAACATTGTTGCTAGCGCACGCGATCAACATGCTTTTGATTTCTAAAATGCTTCAAGGATTGATGGTCACTATAAACAATGAACTCTTTAGGCAGCAAATAGACTTCCCAAGTTTTCAAGGCTCTGAAAATGGCATACAGTTCTTGCTGACAGGTACTCCATTTCTGTCTAGCTTCGCTTAACTTCTCACTAAAGAAAGCAATGGGCTTCCTTTCTTGAGATAGAACAGCTCCAATGCCTACTCCACTTGCCTCACACTCCAACTCAAAAGTCTTGTTGAAATCAGGTAGCACCAAGACAGGAGCTTGTGAGAGTTCTTGCTTGACCTCATTGAAACTAGCTTCAGTCGCTTCTGTCCATTGGAACTTTCCCTTCCTCAGGCACTCGGTAATTGGTGCCATGATAGTGCTGAAACTCTTCACAAATCGCCTATAGAAAATTGCAAGGCCATGAAAACTTCTTACCTCAGAAATGGTCTTTGGAGCTGGCCATTCTCGGATTGCTTCAACCTTAGAATCATCAACGCAAATACCATCACATGTTATAAAGAATCCTAGGAAAAGGTGTTTGTAGGAAAACACATTTCTTCAAGTTGACGTATAGCTCATTTTTCCTTAGTACTTCTAGCACCATCCGAATGTGATCAAAGTGTTCATCTTCATCCTTGTTATAGATCAGTATATCATCGAAATAGACCACAACAACGTGGAATAAGAAGGGTCGAAGTACTTGATTCATCAAGTGCATAAAGGTACTTGGTGCATTTGAGAGTCCAAATGGCATACTAGCTACTCAAACAACCCTTCCTTTGTCTTGAAAGTTGTTTTCCATTCATCCCCGGGTCAGATACGGATTTGATAATATCCACTTCTTAGATCTAGCTTTGTGAACACTCTTGCTCCACTAAGCTGATCCAACATACCATCCAAACGGGGAATAGGGAAACTATACCTTACAGTGATCTTGTTAATGGCTCTACTGTCCGTACACATGAGCCAAGACCCATCTTTCTTTGGCGCGAGCAGGGCTGGTACAGCACATGGGTTAATACTTTCTTGAATGTGCCCTTTTTGCAGCAATTCCTCCACTTTCTCCTTCAACATATCATGCTCTTTTTGGCTTATTCGACAGTGTGGAAGATCAGGAAGACTTTCTCCCAGAATTAAGTCAATTCTATGCGGCTCTCCAAGTATGTTCTGAAACTCTGCCAATAAACCACTTACCTTTGCTGGAATTTCAACAGTCAGGTGCTCTTCTCCTTTTACAACAAGTGCAGCACATAAATCTGTCTCCTTCAAGTCTTCCATAAACTCATGGGAGGTATGGGAGATAGTTAACATAGTTTTCCCCTCCTCCTTAGAGGTATTACCTTCATTTTCCCATGATCATCCAGTTGCTCCATTGCTTGCTGCAGCTTGCTCTCGAAGAGGACAGCAAGAACTAGTATGGGTCACCGAGGCTCTGATGCAACCTGAAGCAGCACAAAAGGTTGTGGAGGAGCAACTCCACCTTGCTGCTACAATGTGTAGAGCACAAGTGTTGAAGGAACAGCTTCAACGTGCTGTGCTAGATATCGCTCTAGAGGCGAATGTAGGCCGATAGGGCAGCAAGAGTTCAATCCAGAACTCCTAGGGCACAAGATCTACTCCAAGATCTTAGATAAGAACAACAAGTTCTATTATAGGTAGTAGGTACATAGTCTGGGTTACAAAGTAGAGGTGAGGACCTCTATTTATAGGGCTTTGGGAAGCCTTCACATACTTCTATTTATAGCTGGAACACTCTAGAAAACATTATTTAGGATTCACCATTCTACTCACAGCTACTTATAACTAGAGAACTCTAGAAACACCAGGTAGGGTAAAAAAAGAAAGACTACACTAGAGTAGAAGTAGCCAAACAAATCTCTACCTAATAATAAAGGGGCTATTGCTTCTGGCGGTACGTCACAAAAATTGCCCCCGAAGTTGCCACGAATTACCCACTATGCCACTCATAAGTCAAATAAAATGTTTTCTTTTCTTTTTACAAGTCGATGCACCGAACAAGGTTTATTAGCCAGCGGCCCACAAAACTGCTACTAGCATGCAAACAGTCCAATGGCTAGGGCGCGACCCTTCCACCCGATAGACCTGGGTTCAATCCCAGGTGAGTGCACATTTTTGTTTAATTTTTTTATCGAGCATATTCAAATACTTTTTAAAACATTTATATCTTTTTAATCCTAACTTGAAATCTAACATATTATATATGCAAATTTCTCAAAGAAATGTGTAGATTCCAAATATGATATCATCTTGCATGTTAATCATTTCTAAAATTTGATTTAGGATATAATCTTAATTAATACCTTCTTTATATGGGGTATTTTGAAAATGACTATTATATATCTTCCTATACCATTTATATTGGCACAAAAGCTATTATTAGCATCATAGGGGATGTTGATTCCAACCAAATACGATGATGTACACTAAACTACTAATATGTTTGCAACTAAATTGCTTAGATTACAATTGCAAACATATATATCAGCAAGAAAAAATAATGCTCGTATGCACAAGTTATCGTTGAATACTAAAATGTACTTCTCTATTTTTATCCTAATGTAATATTTGTTGGGAATCACTATGGAGGAACGACAACAAAGGTGTAAAAAGATGACGGCGACTAGGCAGATATTTTGGTTGCCTAATAAATTGAAAACACCTTGAGTACACTTAAAGTCATTCCAACTTTATGTTTTTGCACAACACCAATTATCTTGTTGTTTGTCGTGCAACATCGTGAAAGATTTCAAGGAATTTGTTGATGTCGGCGGGTGTGTGTATGAGTCATTTTTTCTCCCGGTGCAACGCACGGGCATGTTTGCTAGTCTGGCATACGATTTTATTTTTATTTTTCCTCATCTAGTGTTCCTCATCAATAGCTGTCAGCAGTAAAAAGCAGTGTCTTATTTGATTTTGAGCTACAGGCAGACAGCAGTAGTACCTAGACAGTAGTAAAAGCTTGCACTGAGCTGCCCCAGCTAGCTGTTAGGAAAGGTACCATGGCCGGTTTGTATAGTCCTATAAAACAACAATTATCCTGCTTGTAATACTAAGCTTGTAGCACTTAAGATATCTAATAAAGTTTCCTATTAGTAGTAGCTCTTTGTCTACGTGCGTGTGAAGCACATCCCTTTAGAGCTCAAGTCCGGTTAGAGCTAGAGCTAGTGGTTCTAACAGTTGGTATGAGAGCCAGGTTTTATTAGCTTAAGTGAGGTATGGATAAAGGAGATATTGTTTCCCTTCAATACCCCATGCTCACACAGAGCAACTACTTGGCATGGTCAATCAAAGATGAAGGTGCCCATGTGTGCCCAATGTTTGGGATGCTGTGAGACAAAAGATCCTGAAGTGCCCACGGATGAGAAGGATCAAATGGCATTGGCTGCCATTACCAAGGGATACAAGGGGCATGCTCTTCCTGGTGTCCAAAAAGGAGACAGCCAAGGTGATTTGGGAGGCCCTGAAGATACTGCACATCTGAGCACATGGACTCTCAAGACAGAATTTGAGTGGTTGGGCGTGAAGGAGTCGGAGTCGGTTAACGATTTTGCTGCCCGGTTGATGACCATAATCAACAAGATGAGGGCACTCGGTGAGAAGTTTGAGGAGACTTCTGCAGTCAAGAAGTTCCTTCGCGCCGTCACCAACAAGTTTCTCCAAATTGCTTCGACTATTGGATGATTTGGTGACCTTAAAACCATGACGGTGGAAGAGGTTATTGGACGACTGAAGGCAACATGAGGCGCGTCTAGGAGAAATCGGTGATGCTGGCAAGGAACACTTGCTGTTGAGCCGCACTGAACGGGAGTCCAGGTTCAATAGGAATGAAGGAGGTCAAAGCTCCGGCAAGAAAAACCAAGTTCAATGAGGCAAATGTCCGTTCCTATAATTCTGATGACTATGGGCATTTCTTCAAGGCATGTCGTAGGCCAAGGAAAGAAGGCAATGAAGAGGTACATCTTGCTCCAGCATGTGCCAAAGAGGTAAATTTTGATTGAGCAAGGAGATGTTGCCCGACAAGGTGCGTCGCTGGACATGAGGAGGTAGTACTCCTAGTAGGAGTCACCGGTAGCGAAAGTTATGTGCTCTCGTGTAAGTTGTGTCCACGAGACATTGTGTGCAGTGGCGGAGCTACAACAAGGCTACATAGGCCATGGCCCGCCCAGCTTTGTAGCATTTTCTTCTATGGAAGTCAGCCCATGAGCCCAGAAAAATCAGATATTGCTATTCTTTTTGTTGAATCGTGGGGGAGTACCTTTAGACGGGGTTCGCTCTCATGTCTGGTCGCTCGCGTGGGTTCGGTGTCTGTAACGGCTTGCACTCACGGGAGGACTGGGAGCTCCTCTTTCTAGGTCATTACAAGGGCTGAGCCTTGTGGGCTTAGTGAGATGGGCCAGACAGCCCATACCGGTTCAACACTCCCCCTCAAGATGGGTGGTAGATATCTATCAACCCCATCTTGTCACAAGCCAAGTTACGGTCCTTTGTTCCCAGTCCCTTTGTCAAGCAATCTGCAAACTGCTGCCCAGAGCTGACATGAGTAAGACTTATGATCCAGCATCAAGTTTCTCCTTAATGAAGAAGCGATCAATTTCCACATGTTTTGTCCTGTCATGTTGAACTGGGTTATTAGCAATGGCTATAGCTGACTGATTGTCACACCACACCTTCGAAGGTCCCTTTCTCAAAAGTTTCAACTCGCTTAGTACGTACTTCACCCAGAGCATCTCACACAACCCTTGAGATAATGCTCAATACTCAGCTTCTGCTGTTGATCTAGATAGAACAGGTTGTTTCTTGCTTCTCCATGACACCAAATTTCCTCCCACAAACACACAGAAGCCAGAAGTTGATCTTCTATCAACTTGACAACTAGCCCAGTCAGAGTCACTATAGCCATCCACCTCAAGATGTCCACTCTTCTCAAACCACAACCCTTTACCCGGAGTCCCCTTCAAATATCTCAGGATTCTGTGCACAAAGATGCCCACTCCTTGGTTCATGCATGTATCTGCTCACCACCCCCACGGCATACGTAATGTCAAGCCTGGTATGACACAAATACAATAACCCCCCAACCAATTTCTGATAATCCTCCTTATTCACTAGCTCTCCTGATTGTGCTGTAACTTGATGATTTTGTTCAATCGGAGTAGGGGCAGCACGACATCCCATCATGCCCATGTCACTCAAGAGATCCAAGATGTATTTTCGTTGGCACATAGAGATTCCCTTCTCTGTTCGAGCCACTTCAGTGCCAAGGAAATATGCAACTTGTATTTCCAGGTGGCCATAGGCCAGTATATATACATGTACAGGTGGAATATATGTAGGAAACCCCTTATACAATAGGGTAAATATGAAAGGTTACATGGCTATATATATATATAACTCTAACAATATTCTCCCCACGAGAAAATGCGTGCCAAATCTTCAAGGGAATGACGTACGCAGCAGATGTGATCATGCAGTATGAGAAAACCATCCCAAATATGCAAGAGCAAAGAAGATCCGTACCAGTGAACTGATATGACAAGATAAGGGGGGAGAATGTTAGTATTAATCTTGTCATGATCAGTTATGTAGATGTTCTATCATGGCATGAGAAATTAGCTTACTATGCATATGCAGCAAGGAGCAGCAGCTAGACTCTTCAGGATACAGGATATAGCTGTCAGCAGTAAAAGGCAAAGTCTGATTTGACTTTGAGATGTAGACAGACAGCAGTAGGACCTAGACGATAGTAAAAGCTTTGCAGTGAGCTGTCCTAGCTTAGCTATTAAGAATGGTAGCATAGTTGGTCTGTATAGTCCTATAAAAGGAGATGTATCCTGTTTGTAATAATAAGCATGTAGCACTTGAGGGCTGAGGCGTACTAGCACTGACTATTTTCAATCGCGGGTACACGCACGCACAAAAACGATTTGCTGGAGTGGTTGGTCGCCGCCACACAGGAGGGCACGCATGCAGCGCTGCTACGTAGTCGGGCCCAAGATTAATGTCATGTAACTCACCCAGGTGCCTTCCTGCCTTGGACTGCGTCGCAATCCACCCTGGATACGTCATCGCCGTCCATGGTGGACACCACGCTCGGCAAGTGTTCGGCCAAATGCCATTGCCAAAAAAAAATACGATCTCTTACTTTGAAGCAGCAAACACAATGGATTCGGATGAGAAGACTTCTACAACGAGTGCATGGAGTTGTCCTCGTCGGATGAGGAGTTCATGGAGTCGTCTTCGGTGGATGCCATTGGAACCATTGGTTACCAGAAGTGCACGGCTGCAACGAGTATGCTTGCCTATGGCACAGTTGCAGATTCGTGGGACGAGTACCTCCGGATGACCGAAAGCACATGCCTCCCAATTTCAAAACTTTATGTTTGGATTGTACTATTTTTATTTGAATAATTGTTGCATTAGAATATTTATCTTTCCATTGCTTAAGATTGTGCTATTTATCTTTAATTGTTTGAGTAGTATGGGTACAGAAAAAAAAACTGGCAATGGACATTTGGTGCCCACGGTTGGATGGCCTCCACCCCTATCCCTGTCCGCGGACGTTTTGGTGATCCGCGTTGGAGTCTCCCTAAGACTGGCGAAATATGATCCACCGCAGATCTGCACATCACCATCACTATCCACCAGAATTCAACCAAACTCAGCGCAGCCAATGCCCTTGGCCAACAGATCAGAGGTAATAGCATCATGGTCTCATCTTCTTTCCGTTAAACAATAGCAAGTCATATTATCTCAAAATGCTGCAAGGCGGCACGGCTGATCAGGATCAGCTATTACCTGGAGGATAAAGTAGACGGGAGATAGATTGCAATTATTCTTCCATAACAAGAAAATTATGTGCCCTATCAACCACATCTAAACAAATATCATCTCTAAGTAGATATCTTATCTCAAGTTGGCCTAAGGCCAGTTACGGGATAACTCTCATATAGAAATAACTTCCTGGCTAAGAATATTTGAGGGAATTCTATCAATAGAGTAGAAACAGCTAGGGCTGGCTGGATTAAGAGGTTGACATGCCATATGAGTATTTTCTTGATGAAAGCGAGTACAGAAGGTTAGAATGCCAACATCACTTTCCCTTCAGGTGTTGCATCAACAAAAGATCGTCTAAAGAAGTCGTGTGACTCTTGTCACAGCACCACCAGCTCACCAACTGTGATCAGAATTCGAAATCGCTCCGGTTTCAATTCGCTCCCCAATTCGTTGAAGGAAAGGAACCCACGGTACGCCAGCCACCCATCAATGCATGTTTGGACAAGTGTGGCAGAACAAGGCAGGGCGGCAGCTGGCTTATGGTTAGGGTTGGGCTGAGTGTGCCGTGCTTGAGAGGATAAGAGAGAGGAAAAAGACCCTAGCCTGCATAAGAAGAAAATGGTGGGAAAGGGAGCTGAGGACCAAGGACAAAGAAGGGTGAGAGGAAGAGAACGTTGGCGTGCATAGGAGTGGCACCGCTGTAAAAGGTACGAGATGGGAAGAACTCGAGGAGAATTTTAGTGACACACTGCCCTAGCTGTTCACTTGGTGAGCTTTGGCCCATTAGACAAGCGGACTAACCATACCGGGTTCACTGACAAGCCGCTGAACACCGATCTAGATCGATCAATTCAGATCAGAATTCGAAATCGCTCCGGTTTCAATTCGCTCCCCAATTCATTGAAGGAAAGGAACCCACGGTACGCCAGCCACCCATCAATGCATGTTTGGACAAGTGTGGCAGAACAGGGCAGGGCGGCAGCTGGCTTATGGTTAGGGTTGGGCTGAGCGTGCCGTGCTTGAGAGGATAAGAGAGAGGAAAAGGACCCTAGCCTGCACAAGAAGAAAATGGTGGGAAAGGGAGCTGAGGACCAAGGACAAAGAAGGGTGAGAGGAAGAGAACGTTGGCCTGCATAGGAGTGGCGCCGCTGTAAAAGGTAGGAGATGGGAAGAACTCGAGGAGAATTTTAGTGACACACTGCCCTAGCTGTTCACTTGGTGAGCTTTGGCCCATTAGACAAGCGGTGAGCAAGTGCTTGTTGTCTCTCAGTTTCTCTTTTTTTTGTACATATTTGTACAAGCTTGAATCTTTTGTGACAAACATGTTCAGTGAATTCCAATGTTTCAATTCACGAACCCAATTACCGATTCGCAAAACCGAGAAGTCTACCCCCAGCGAATCCGATTCGTATTATTACTGCCTCCTTTCCGGTTTGTAAGGCCCACCTGATATACAGTTCGTGTTACATTGGTCGAATTGTTGATCTAGGGATGGGTGTGAGCCTTATAAACCGGGAGGGAGTATTATATCTTAGTCAAAGTGAAGAGAAAAAGAAAGCTGCAAGTAACTCGAAAGCTTCCATGGGAATGACCAACATAGCATAATAGCATATAAAACAGAAAATTGAGTTGAGCATATTATGCTATACCTGCCTATTATGAACATACTCCAAAAATGAAGGGACGTCAGGATAGCGCACTTGAGTACCACTGTCTGCTTTAGGTGACTTTTGGAAACAGACTATGTCCCCATCTTCAAGCTAACAATATTGTGAAATTTGGGGAATTAATAAGTAAGCAGTTTAATTCGAGTTCTGCATTTCTCAAATCAAAGAAACACTGTTGACAAACCTGACTAGCACGGAAAGTAAGCTTCTTGTCAATATGTTCGCACATTACTTTTGGCTCAAACTTAATTTCCTGCATTAAAAATTGAACCGACTCAAGTACAATCGTCATGTAAGGTTATCACCATTTAACTTGATAAACCTCAAAATGACTATTGTAAGTAAAGAAGAGAAAACTTTAAGCTTTGACATCTTGACTTTGAATGTATAAATGTATCAAATCGTCGATTTAACACTTGCCTCATATAGCTCGATCTCTTCATCCGGGGTAAACCCAGCCATTTCAGTTAGTTTTCTCAGAATATCTGAAGGTTTCCCCAAGGCCTTTACAAAGAGCCTCCCCACAAAACTACACCGGTTGAAGAATGTAACATGTAAGCATAAGGAAATTTACAGTTATATATATGAAAGGATGGTGAAGAGGGCAATTCAAAGAGAATTTACCAAAGCACTTCTTTTTCGGGATTGTACAGTTTGAAGAAAAGAAGAATATCTTCTTTGCTCTTCTCAGGAGGAGGAAGAGGCTGCAAATCCTATATCAGTAATCAGATGTAATTAAGCAACCTGAATCCTGTCCACGACACACTCTAAAATAAATAACATACAGAAAAGGAAGCGAGCAACTCCAGTTACCAGTCCAAATTCCACTTCCAAAAACAGCTTCAGTTCAGCATTCTGTGCCTTATTTGATATCTCCCTCAGTTGCCCCACCTGTGCAGAAGAAAACATAGTGATTGAACTATTGGCACATAATGGAAGGAAAGCTGGTAGAAAGATAACAAAATGTAAGCAACACAACAGGATTCTACATTGTTCTTCACAATTTTTTCTACAGTAATCTAAACAATTAAGCACACTGGATTGAGCTACTGAAATGGTTCTTGGAAATAACCAGCTTTGCGCAACAAAATCTATGAACAAATATACAATAGAACACACTGAAGAAAAATTATACAGTGCAGTACACTCAACAACTCCAAACTATAAAGGTCTTACTTTTTCCCAAGTATCCGCACAGTACACACTGCTGTAATTTAAGTTTGGTTGGTGGTAAATCCAAAAAAAGAGCGCCATTTGGAAGTTGGGCGAGTCCTTGGAATGACTAAAGATTTTCACATTGTTTATGTTATTCCCCTCGTAAGAGTTCTATATTGTGTCATAGCAAAGCATACTGCATTGATAGTAGATCTAAGCCCGCGATCAGAACAGTCAACTGGACCTAAGCCAACCAAAATGAGATAACAGGTTAAAGCTTCACTTTCCAACAATTCAACTTACAGATTGTGTTTCTTCATGAGGATTCAATGGGCGATTTGGTCTGTATGTATGGTTTTGCCTCTTAGCCCACAGCCAGAAGCGCTGAAACTGTACTGGGATGCCATATTCCTTTGCAACTTCCTCCTATTAAACAGTTTGTAGCAGTTCGATTACAAATTACTAATCTTTAGCAACGATAACAACTTGCATGGAGTCCCAGGGACATGTTACCTTGAAAGTACTAAATGGCAATTGCTTCTGTATTCGGAAGCTACGGACCTTTTCATGGTCCACCAGATCAAAATATATGTCCTTACCAGTTTGCTCCTTTAGATCCTCATCCCGGGCAATCTGAATACAGTTTCAAAAAAAGCTCTGTGAGCAACAAACTCAAAAGGAAAATCCAAGCTATGATGAACACTACAATAAGCAGATCCTGACCTTTATGATGGTATAGAGATGGGCTTCAGCTTTTTCTTTCTTCTTATGTCCTTTCTCTTCTTGTTCTTTCTTCAACCTTATCTGTGAATCCCCATTCATCATTCAAATATACCACAATAAAGTAGTGTTTTCAAAAATGAAGGGGGGAATATAATATTCTACATACCCTTAAATGTTCAGCAATGTCCTTCTCATCAACATTACACATTATTTTCTCTTTGTCACTCTCACGGATGTATACAAGCATGTAGGCATTTGAATACTTCGTGAATTTGAATGGAGTATTGTTGAATCCAGGGTTTATTTGAGGTAACTTCATAATCAAAAAGAGAGAGCCATGTAGATGATGGAGATGAGTAGAACAAACATTAATCGTTCAATATCGGTGTGAAATAGAACATACCTCTTCCTCACCCCCATACTGATCTTCAAAGGCCTTTTTAGTATCTTCTTTTGTTACACGCTCATCATCAAATTTATACCTGTTACACAAAAATAATATTTTCCAAAATCTGTAAACAATTGGAAACTGCTTGCAAAGATGTGAAAACCAAAAACATACTCGTGTAAACATTCTTGCCATCAGGACAACTACCATTTGGAAAAAGCCCATACACTTAAAAGAGGATTATGGCGTTGGTAAGGGGAGACAGACTATGGATTAGGCATTTTGGGCGAGAAATACCAAGTCGTCGCTCTTGACTCGTTGACAATACCCAGACCCTTACGGAACAATCTTTGGGTGAGTTTGGATTCTAGGCCAGCCTAACTCTAGCCTTGCTTAGCAAGGATGGGTGTTTGCTACTCCCTTCGTCCCACAATACGTGGCGCAGGAATTTTTGCACATAGGCCAAAGAGGGAGCCGATGAATACAAACTTGCAGCTCTGGCGGCCGCTTAGCCGCCCCCAGGACCGGGACGCCATCAACACCCTCCTCGCCGACCTTCGCTGGATGGCCTTCCGCGTGGCGCCCCCGCTGCCGCCCCCTCCTCCGGAGCCCGATTAGACTTGTTGCTCGGGTTGCTGTGTGTGAGTGTGTTGTTTTGTGTTCAGGGCTTGTTGAGCTGTGCCCTCAGCATTAACCCTAATTGCTACTTTGTGTTCTGTGAGACTTGGTGGGTGTGTGTGTGTGTGTGTGTGTGAACCTTGTTGGATGTTTGGCTTGGGCGGTTTGCTTTATATATAAAGCGGGGCGAAAGCCTTTTTCGGTAATACAATGTTGGACGAGAACACCACTATCCAACTGTAACTGATGCAGTGAAAATCTCGAGTTTATGCTAAGTCTATTAGATCCACGAGGAACGCACTTCCTCTCTCCTGCATGTGTGAGGCTCTCCACAGCAACTGTTCGGCTTGGTCATTAATTCCTTGCATGCAGCGAGAGGAGGCAATGTTGTATTGATGAGGAACAATAAAGAGAAAGAAAAGAAAAAGGAAATCAGAAGTCAATTTTGCCCACTGAGGAAATTTGTTAACACAGCTATCCATGATGATGAAGACGATGGGGAAGAATACGAATCTGAAGATGTACAGGGTAAGAAGAGGTTTGTCAAGAAGAAAGGTGAAGAGGTGGTATGTGTGATTCAGCGTCTCCTATGTTCCACGCCACAACCTAACGACAAACAACGGAAGAAAATATTTTAGGGCAAATGCACAAGTCAGTGATTGATAATTGCAGCTGCAAGAATCTTATCTCCCAGAATTTGGTGAACCATTTAAATATTGAAACTCATGATCATCCAAATCCCTACACTATCAGGTGGATCAAGAAAGGAGTGGACATGTAAGAAGTTTTCTTGGCCTTGCAACTTTCCACAGGCGATTTGTGAAGAATTTCAGCACTGTCATGGCACCAATTATCGAGTGTCTAAAGAAAGGAAAGTTCCAATGGACAGAAGCGACTGAAGCTAGTTTCAATAAGATCAAGCAAAAACTCTCACAAGCTCCTGTCTTGGTGCTACCTGATTTTAACAAGGCTTTTGAGTTGGGAGTGTGATGCAAGTAGAGTAGGCATTGGAGCTGTCCTATCTCAAGAAACTAGCAAGATGGACAACATATCTGGAGAGGTTTAACTATCTCATTGTGCATAAATCTGGAGCAACCAATCGAGTAGCCAATGCTTTGAGTCGTCATGCATGTCTCTTGATTTCTTTTGAGGTTGAAATTCCAGGCATGGATCTAATAGAGGAGTTGTATGAGGGTGACGAAGACTTTGGCCATGTTTGGGTAAAGCATGGGTGACGACTATTTGGTGCAAGATGGCTATCTCTTCGAAAATGATTGTTTGTGCATCCAAGAAGTTCTCTACGTGACAAACTGATCAGAGACCTCAATTCAGGTGATCTTAGTGGCCATGTTGGACACGACAAGGATATCACTAACCTAGAGGCTCATTACTTTTGGCCACAACTAAAGAGAGGTGCAGGAAAGTTTGTTCAGCGGTGCCCCATATGTCAAACCTACAAAGGACAAGTCCAGAACACAAGATTATACATGCCTTTGCCTGTTCTTGTTGCTCCATGGGAAAATATCACTATGGACTTCGTCTTTGGTTCGCCAAGAACAGAATGAGGAAGTGATGTTGTGTTTGTGGTCATGGACAGATTCTCTAAAATGGCTCATTTCATTCCATGCCGCAAGACAACGGATGCTCATCATGTGGCAAACCTATTCTTTCGAGAAGTGGCCAGTCTTTCATGGAGCTCCAAGGTCCATCGTCTCAGACCGTGATAGCAAGTTTCTTGTTGCATTTTGGCTCACTTTGTGGACGCAATTCAACACTGAATTAAAATTTTCTAGCACTACCCATCCACAAACAGATGGACAAACGGAAGTGGCGACCAAATTATTGGGTAATCTGATCGGTTGCATTTGTGGAGAAAGAAAGGGACAATGGGATTTGGCTTTATCACTTGCAGAGTTCTCCTACAACAACTCCAAGCATAGATCCAAAGGAAGAAATCCCTTTTCCATTGTCTACGCTAAAATTCCAACACATGCAGTGGACCCGGTGAAGCTACCATCAAGGGGAAACTCAAAATCAGCATTGTCCTTTGTTGATAATGATACCGATTATTTGAAGAAATTCTTGTGTTTCAAAAGTACAAAATCAGGAATATAAACAATTTGCTGACCGCAAGAGGCTGAAATCATTTCAAGTGGTTGATAAGGTGATGGTCTACCTCCGAAAGACCGCCTTTAGGTGTTACTCCCTCCGTTCCTTTATGTAAGGTGCATTATTTTCGGCACGGTGACAAAGGCTCATAATTATAGAGATGTTAGGACAACGGCAAATTTGTTGGTTAGTGGCAAGTAAATCAGTGAGTCCAGGAAAGTAAGAGATACATGCAATCGAGAGAGAGATAGTTTCCTTCTTTTGATACAAGGAGAGATACAGGAAATTGGAAGAGAGATACTTTCCTCTTTCTGGAGGGATAAAAAGGGAATTATGAGGATTTAGAAGAAATGCACCTTACATTGTGGAATTTTATCAAAAAACAAATACACCTTATAAAGGAGCCGGAGGGAGTAAAAAGGAAGCTTAGGCAGCGAAGGCAGCGAAGGCATGGGCCCTTCTCTATTATGAGGAAGATAAATGATAATGCCAATGTGATGGATCTTCCAAGCCAGATGGGCATATCCAACACATTCAATGTCGCGCACTTGATTCTCTATCACCCAGAAGAAGCGCTCTATGAAGATAACTGTAAGGTAGAGTTCCAAACAACCAGAGGAGAATGATGAGGAACAATAGAGAGAAGGAACATAAAAGAAAATCAGAAGTCAAATTCATTTGCCTACATCTAGATACTTCTACTCTATTCTAGTATTTGCTTGTTTTCCTAGCTTTAGCTACTGTTTCCTAGAGTCTTCTAGCTATGAGTGGAACATTGTATCTTAAGTAATGTTTTCTAGAGTGCTCTAGCTATAAGTAGAAGTTTAGATGTGAAGGCTTCCCGAAGCCTATAAATAGAGGTCCTCACCTCTATTTTGGAACCAGATTACATCTTGGTTTCCCAAACCCTCTATTTTGGAACCAGAATACATCTTAGATGTGAAGGCTTCCCAAAGCCTATAAATAGAGGTCCCCGCTACCTGTAACAAACTTGGTGTTCTTATCTAAGATATTTGATTACATCTTGTGCTCTAGTTGTTTTGAATTGAACCCATGCTGCCATATCGACCTATATTTGCCTCTAGAGCGATATCTAGCGCAGCACATTAAAGTAGTTCCTTCAACACTTGTGTTGTACACTTCGTAGCAACCAAGTGGGGTTACTCCAACACAACCTTGTGTTGCTTCATGTATGCATGCGCCCGGTTGGCACTTTAATTCCTCGCATGCAATGCCGATAATTACTCTCGGCCGAGCGCATGAGGGGTAAATCGGAAAGATTACAGAGTATCTACATACATGCCAATTAAATCAGGATGAAATCACTCAAACTGTACGCCATCTATGCAGGATGGAGTAGAAAATAAACTACTAGCTAGCAAACTAGCAGAAATGGGCTACAAGATCCTTGCCTTGCCAGGAGAGCTGTACTGGCTCTCCCGTAGAAATCGTTAACTCGTTAACTGGGCACAGCCGAATGGCGATAGAGGATTAATAGGCGAGTCGGCCAGTTAATGGGCTACTAAGTGACCCACTGAGAAGGGATTTATCGGCCAGTTAATTGACAGTCCATGTTTTGAACAATGCTATTGCATAACCCTAGTTACTGAGAAGTAGATAAAAGTAAATGACAATATTCTTCATTGCTTTACTAGGAGGGGATGGTCGGAGTCATCAGCCTCAATAAAGAACTGCGCACACCCCCTGAACATAAATCTCATCGCAGTTGAGGCCCTGACAAAGATGTTGTGCCAACTCAGCTGGGGTGGGGCCCCGAACCAATTGTGTCAGGGTTGGCTCTGGAGTGCTTGACGGTAGAACATGTGCTAGTGGTGTGGGCGAGGAATGTGTGGGAGTTGAGTCGATCATAGGAGGATCAGAGGGGCACAACAGCCCGTAGGCCAAGAAGGCTAGTGTGGTGACGTTGTTGGAGGGACCTGGAGATGGTTGTGTGGAGGTTAGACGGTCGTTGAAGCTCGACATCAACGCTAAGACCATCAAGAATCCATGTTGTGTACAGAAACCATTGTTAAGACGGTGTTAATGGTTCATTATTGCGGCATATGAGCGCTAGAAACATGCTGATATAGCCAGCGGACGAGGAAGTGAATAGCAGACGCGTAACTCGCCCAAGGGATTTGCTCAAAGTAACGGACCAAACTAAACATGGCAAGCCTCCTTGAACTACTCCCATGTCAACATGCCAAAATCGCACTCCCGAAAATCACACTCGAGTTGTAAGTACTAGAGTTGACCGTCATTGATGAGGTGGTAGGCTGTCCGTGCATTGTCCACAAAAAATGCTCGCCCTATTGAGCCAACCAAGAGTATCGACTGAGCCATCATATGTCAAGAAGTCGAGCTTGTGGAAGCGGGGCACACCAAACCCCGAACATGAGCCAAGGTGAGGACTAGGCAATGGTGGAAGGGAGGTGATGGGCAGGGTGGATGCACAAATGGGTTAGGGAGGGGGGGGGGGCGTGGCTGTAACAAACGTATGATGTCAGTTGGCAGGTGGAGACAAGAAGGCGGCTGCAATCTGCTGCTGCTATAAGGTAGGAGGGATTTGGAGCGGGATTTGAGCTATAAGGTGGAGTGCGAAATGGCCCAGATTGACGTTAGGGGGCAGCTGTGGCGAGTAAGGAGATGGCTGGAGGTGGTCAAAGAGGGGTGGCAGCTGGTGATGGTTGTTAGGAGTCATCACAGGGTTGTGTTGCGCCGACAGATAGGCAGTGGAAGGCGGGAAAGCGAGGTGGTGGGATGGGCAATCAGCTGCGGTGGCGATTCCCCCTCTGTAGAATGGGCACCAGGGGCACTGCTGGAGAGGGGAAGCACCGGGGGAACGTCATCAACGGGCGGAGGCCCTGGGATGCGGAGTTGGCATCGTGGGCGGCTGTTGCAGCCACGGAATCTAGTGGTGGGGGCAGGGCCAGCAAGAGTTGCTCAAGCACCCTCAAGCGCTGCACCAGCTAGGCAAGGAGCGCCCTGTCATCCGCTCATGTGAAGGCCTCCAAATTGCTTCATGATGATCTTCATCTGCTCCACGGTCTTCATCTTTGACACCAAACTGAAAGGATCTACTACTGACATAACCCTAATTATTGAAAAAAGATAAAAGTAAATGACAATATTCTTCTCTGCTTTATTGAGAGGGGTCAGCCTTTTATATAGTAGACAAGACCTGACCGACAAGCTGGTAAATCTACTCGAATTCTAACAAGATCTCTAAACTAACCGGATTCCTTCCTCACGCCTCACGAACTTGCTTAATCAACTAGGGGACAGTTCTTTTGGGGCTTATGGGTGGCTGTCAAAATAAGCTGCTCCTGCCCAGCTTATTCTGGCAGTTTATTTTAGGTTGGGCTACCAAAATAAGCTGGGTAGGGGGCAGCTTATTTTGGCCGGCACCCATAAGCCCCATCAGAACTGCCCCTATTACTCTAATTAAACGACAAGGCTCAAGTTTGATGGGCTAGCCCACATAACACTGGGTCAGCAAGAATCAAGTGAATGCTACATAAACTTTGTCATGCTAACAAATAAAACAAAGCCATAGTTGAACATGCTTAGATCTTTATAATTAACTTGTCAATGGTAAAATGAACCAAATAATTTCCCTTGCTCTTGTAGACTCTACCTCGTGCTAGCTAGAAGTACTTGCCTAGCTAGGCATCATCAACAAAATATCTGAAACACACTCTTGGTCTCAAATACTTAAGCCTACAAGGAAACAAACCCGAATAAAACCTCATCCATGTAAAATTATCTTCATCTATTGAATGATACACAAATCTCATTTATTCTTGGCAAAACTGTTCTTCTCTCTAACTCTCAGTCACGCGGTGGCAGCGAATTCCACCAGAAGTGTAACTTAGGATACCACAGTCTACTACGAGTATCATGTCTGGGTGCAGTCAGAGTGCCTAAAGTATGTAATTTGCCAAGTGAATCTCATAACCAAACCTATTGGAACAAGTCATGACAATGTATTCTAAAGAAAGTTAATGGAGTTCATGCTAGCTGACTGGTCCATAGCTTACAGAAAATACTGGAAACAGTTATCTCATGAAAACTTGGATGAGGGAGGTGGAAAGAGAGCAACTTGGTCCAATTAACAAATACTTGCACAAATTTACAAACTATACTCAAGATTATCATTCTTCTTATCTGTAAGCACAACAATTCACATGATACTTTGGATACTAGGTTGGGATGGTAGCGAAGCATCTAACAAATACATGTCCTAGTAAGCTAGTTTATGTTGTCAAGTTGAGACACGTGTATATCCATGTACATTCAGCTACCATCAATTGGCCATGAATACCGAAAAAGGGTTTCCCCCCGCTTTGTATTCCAAAGCAACCAACACCGATACAGGATTGCTGGGGCGAACAGCACAACAAGCCAAAATGAAAAAGAAGAAAAAGCAAATGCCAACAACAGCAGCTCGACAAAAGCGGATGACCCGCCACCGCTACGCCCACCAGAGACAAACCACTACAACCCAAGGCTCCGAACCACCGCGAACAAAACAGCACCTCCAAGAAGGAAAGCGACGCCGACGACGCTGCTGCCCGGACATGTCCTAGGGTTTCCCCGGCACGCGGAGGGAGGTGGGGGATGGATATCACCGACACCCTTCAGGAAGGAATGGTGGCACCCGTAGGTGTCACCGCATCGGAGCCGAAGACCGGCAAAGATTTCTCCCGTACTCCAATCCCCACCGCCCAACGGACCGAAGCCGATCAGCCAAACCGCCGCCCACCACCATGCGCCATCGCGGTTGCGCCGCCACCCACGCCGCCTCACTGCGAACACCCACACGAGGCCAAGAGGACCGGAGAGAAGCGCCCCTCGGAGGGAGAAGCAGCACCGAAGCCGAACGGGAGGGAACCACCTCCACCGTCGTCGTGCGAGAGGATAGAGCCTCCGGCACCGTCGCGGTAGCCGTCCGAACGCGGCAGCAGGGCATGCCAGGCCACCCCTGGCCCGGCCAGGCCCGAAACGGGCCCGCTAAGCCCCGCCGCCACGCTGCAGCAAGCCGGCGATGGCGCCGCCAGCACCCTGCCGCTCCCCCGCCTCCCGGAAGCCACGAAGCAGACCCACCCCGCCGCCAGCCCGCCCAGGCCCAGATGGGGCCCGAAGGGCCCAGATCTGGGCCGAGCGGGCGCCGCCAGACCGCGCCGCCGCGTCGCCCCGCCGCCAACGGCGACGCCGCCGACCAGAAGTCCACCCCCGCTCGCACCAGGAGCCCCCGCCGCCGCGCTGGACCGTCGCCGCCTAGAAGCACCACCCGGGGTTGCCCCGTCCCGCGCCGGTGGACACCCGAGAGGGGAAAGGCAGGGGGCCACCGCCACCAGCGTCGCCCGGGCCAGGCCCGCAGCGGGCGCCAGCGACGGCGGCAGGGAGGAAGGGGGGGGGGGAGTTGCGCGGGGGAGGAGGCTGGACGCGACCGGCCGCCCGCGGGGGTGACGCGGTCGCGGGAGAGGAAAGGGTCTCTTTTACCAAAAAGATACCGTCATTCAGCCATTGTGGGGGTGACGCGGTCGCGGGAGAGGAAAGGGTCTCTTTTACCAAAAAGATACCGTCATTCGGCCATGAATAAGAAAACAACAAGCAACTAATTGAGTAAATTGTGGTACTAGAAGACCACAAAGTCATTAGAGACAAGCACATCTCTAGCTCAGTTGGTCAGCCCGCACGCACACATGCAGGAGGTCCTTGGATCGAATCCCAGGGTGCCCCCAATTCTTTACCGTTCAAAAAAACAAAGTCATTAGAGAAATAACCATTGATCTGCTAGCGTTGGCCGTATGAATGCATAGTAGTGACCACCATGTACTCCTCCGCTATGAACAAGAACGCTGAGAAAGCAAATAAACAAGATTAGTACAGAAGGAAGATGTAGCAAGGAATTCATGATACCTATTTGCACACCAGTATTAGACACAATAGGTTGGTCTGCAAGAAACTGGTTTATACAAATAAATCAACAGGTTATTTGGATCCCAAGTATTGTCCAAACCAGATTTTCTTAAGATAGTTAAGATCCTGTCTGGTTAGGAACACAATTTAACTAAATTTGCTTTTACCATGACTGGACTTGTTGGCTCTGTAAAAAAGAACTACCGCCTGGTTTCCAAGAAAACACCATGCCCAGTAACTAGTACTCCCTCCGATCCATATTACTTGTCACTCAAACGGATGTATCTAGCATTGAAATACGTCTAGATATATGCGTCTGACCGACAAGTAATATGGATAAGAGGGAGTAATTACTTAAATTTGTATTTGTAAAACTTGCACAAACACATTTTGACAAACATTACTAACAAATGTGAAATTCATATGACAAGATCTTTTCTTATGCCTGGCAGATTCTCAGGAGGCGCTTCAGTGGACAGATTCTTATAGTCGACTAAGTATGAATCATCATTCAGGAACACTCTTCTGTCATATATAACAAAACATTTGCCTCCGTTCATGTCCCTGTCCACTGAAGCATAGCAACTAATAACCTATGCTCATCAATAGGTTCTAGATGAAAGAAACAGATATTACTGTTACAATGTCTCTTGTAATCTGAGTCCCCAGACTACTATATTAAACCATTAAGGACCTGTGATAGACAAATTACTCAACTTCAACTTCAAACAATCCAGAGTTCCTACAACTGAATGCATAACATTAAAGTAGTCACCTGTGGAGAGTATAAAGGTTTCTTATACTTCTATCTGCATCTGGAGCAAGATACTTGCCATCATCTCTATCCAGATCAAGTTGCAAAGGAAACTCGTAGCGGTCATTAATCTGCAAAAGCAGGCATGACAAGCTCAGAACTGGAAATTTAATCTTTTAACATGTGGAAGAAGATAATAGCTAGTCAGCTGCTTATTTTCTTCATTCTCAAGTGAATCAAGACTCAAGAGCATCTTAATGTTTAATATCTCCAAAGTCAAATTTAAGTAATGTCTTCTTGAATTAACACTGTGCTAGCTTCTACTCAATCAGGTCTAACAAGGGAAATGAAACGAAATGTGAAATCTATTTTCTCATATGTCAGTGAACAGGTGCTATACAGATTGCATAGAAACCAGTCACATAGAAACAAATTTCCTTTCCTTTATTGTTGTTGGATTCATGTGTATCTTGTGTTGATCTTATGGTATGAGGAGTATCTTCGTGTGGATCTTGTCAAATAGTGTTTTCCCATGTGTTCTTCATGTTCTTAGTGATTTTCCATAAATCCACCTCCAATCATGAAGATCAGGCCACACCTTAGGGTTTGCCCTACATCATTTGGTATCATGAGCAAGGTTGCCATGATTTGGAGCCCCTCCCCCTCACTTATTTAGCCTAATTTTGTTTTGTTCTTGCCTAATTCGAAAATCCCCACCAAAATTGGCCATACCCGATTTTGACTGATTTGTCGTTTCTACTGAGTTTTTGTTGGATTTGATCCACAGATCCGATGTGCACGCCAACGACCACGATCCATCCATCCTTTTGACACCAACACCGGAAGCAAGGCCGGTCTTCTCCGATTTTGTTCGATTTTGTTAAGGTAGAGGTGTCGACGAGGTATATCATTCCATAACACAAACTTTACCTTGTCATTACTCTTGTGAGCCCTCCGTTCTTTGCAGATACCTTCGACCCTATTGAGAGTAGTCATCCGAGTGTTGCCGGGCCTCGTAAACTTGAGCACCTTAGTGATCGTGTGAGTACCATATCATGTGTATAGTTATGTTGTGCATCATCTTGTGATATTGTCTTGCATAAGTGGTCGTCTTGTAGGATTGGTGCCAAGTTCTCGAATCTTGCCCTATCACGTAACCAAGCTAGCATCTCTCCTTGGGTTTGAGCAACACGAGCTTGATCTTCATTAGGGCAATTTTGTATGCTCATTTTCTTGGTTGCACAAGCCCGATTATATTTGTGTGATTTTCTTTTATTTCTATCTATACTTTTGTGAACACTAGCATAACATTTGGAGTTCATTGTGGTTTGCTTCCAGCTTCTACAACATCTTGAACTTCAATTTGCTTGATTTTGTGCTACTAATCCCTATCGGGCTCCACTATAAGCCATATGTGTAGGTGTGAGGTTGGACAAGGCTCATTACCAAGTGCATTCATTTCATATTGTCAATTGTGAGATCGCTTGAACCTTCACCAACATCAAAAGGAGGTAACTTTGGTATTGTTCAATCCCTTCCCTACTCACACCGAGCTCTGGGTGTCAATATGGATAGGGAAGGCACATCACATCCGGTCAAGCCTACATCAACGCCAAGATGGACGTGTTAGACAATAGGATAGATAGAGTTGTAGTTTAAACTCATATATCTCTTTCTATCTGTATTCCTCTCTATTCAAACTACCTCCCTCGATCTCCTGTAATCCAGACACATCCTAGCGGTCGTCTCAACTTGTACACCACGGCAGGCTGTTCGCCAGAATCAATATATACCCGCGGCCACCTACGGGCGGTAGTACGCTTCCCATATCATCTTTCATGGTAACCAGAGCATCTTCTTCCTAGATCAAGAGAAAAGAGAAGAGATCGCATCTAGCCTATTCCAACCTCGCCATGACTACCGCCTCCACCCAATCCAGCACCATGAGTGCGCTCACCACATCCCTTGCCTCCGTCTCCACCTTTGCTCCCTCATCATCCAGCGCCTCCCACGCCATACCCCTCGGGTCACCACCACAGGAGAAGCTCACGAGGAATAACTAAGCCGTCGTGTTGCCGCAAATCAAGGGCGCACAGATGGCTCAGCACCTCGATCCGGCGAGCCAGGCGCCACCGGAAACACTCACCATCACCAAGGACGACAAGGAAGAGCAGATCACCAACTTCGCCCGCGTTCTCTGGTATGCACAACAGCGGCAACTTCAAGGTTTTCTGATGGGCTCTCTGTCTCGCGAGATCCTTGCACAAGTCGTCACCCTTCAAACGCCGGCGGAGGTGTGGGCAGCGATCCACGCCACCTTTGCTGCCCAAACTCAGGCGCAAGCCATCAACACGCGCATCGAGCTCACAAACCTGAAGAAGGGGAACCTGAGCATGACGGAGTATCTTGCTAAGATCAAGATGCTCTCTGATGAGATTGCATGCACAGGGGCGGCGCTCGGCAGTGCTGAGATCGTTTCCCATGTTCTGGCCGGACTTGACCTCGACTACAACCCGGTGGTCTCGGCCCTTGCAGCACGGTAGAGCCTGTGACTGTCCAGGAGCTCTTCAACCAGCTCCTCAGCTTCGACGCGCGGCTCAACCTTCTTCACGGCATGAACGTCCGCAAGTCGTCCGCCAATGCGGTGTCCCGCTGTCGTGGAGCAGGTCGTGGGCGTGGTCACCAGGGCCACAACCGCAACAGCAGCAGCGGTGGCAACGGGCGAGGGCGCGGGAGCAATCAAGCCGCGCGATCTGGGGGCGGCGGCTTCAACAACACCGACAACGCCGCTCCTGGATCCTCTTCTTCAACTCGCGTCCGGTGTCAGCTCTGCAAGAAACCAGGCCATGAGGTCATGGATTGCTGGCACCGCTACGATGAGGACTACGTTCCCGATGCACGCCATGCTGCAGCAGCAATCCGTGAGCAGCAAGGAGGAGATGGCACTGTCTGGTATGCCGACTCAGGCGCCACTGATCACGTGACAAGCGAGCTGGAGAAGCTTGCTATGAGGGAAAAGTACTATGGTGATGATCAGATTCACACCGCAAGCGGTGGAGGTATGAAAATAAATCACATCGGCCAAGCCTCTATTAATTCTCGCACATCTAACCGTGATCTAATCTTAAAAGATGTCCTTCATGTTCCTCAGGCCGACAAAAACCTTGCCTCTGTGTCTCGTCTAACTACCGACAATAATGTTTTCTTTGAAACTCACCCTACCTATTTTCTTATAAAGGATCGGGCAACGAGGGAGCTCATTCATCACGGTAGATGCATTGGAGGACTCTACCCCATCACATCCAGAGCACTTAGTAAAAGGCGTCGTCGTCAAGTCTACTCCATCGTCAAGCCCTCCTTGGCAAGATGGCATCAAAGATTAGGTCATCCATCGTCGGTCATAGTCAAGCAAGTAGTGAATAAAGACAATCTTCCATTGTCCTCTAGTCAAAACAATGAGTCTGTTTGTGATGCTTGTCAGTGTGCAAAAAGTCACCAACTTCCTTATCCCAAATCAAATAGTGTCTTATGCTCCTTTGGAACTTATTTTCAGTGATGTATGGGGATATGCAAGAGATTCTTTTGGAAGAAAAAATTCTATGTTAGTTTCATTGATGATTATAGCAAATTCACGTGGATATGTTTGCTTAAATATAAATATGAAGTTTTCTCTATCTTCCAAGAGTTTCAGAAGTTGGTTGAACGCCAATTTGACAGAAAAATCAAGACAGTCCAAAGTGACTGGGGAGGGGAGTATGAGAAACTCAATTCATTCTTTCGCAATATAGGTATTGCTCATCATGTCTCTTGCCCCCATGCTCATCAATAGAACGGTTCTGCCGAACGCAAGCATCGACATATCGTTGAAGTAGGACTATCTCTTTTAGCCCATGCATCTATGCCACTGAAGTATTGGGATGAAGCCTTTATCACTGCCACTTATCTCATAAATAATATTTTCTAGAGTATTCCAGCTATAAGTAGAAGTATGTGAAGGCTTCCCAAAGCCTATAAATAGAGGTACTCACCTCTACTTTGGAGGCTAGACTATGTACCCACTATCTATAATAGAACTTGTTGTTCTTATCTAAGATCTTGGAGTAGATCTTGTGCTCTAGGAGTTCTGATTGAACTCTTGTCGCCATATTGGCCTACATTCGCCTCTAGAGCGATATCTAGCGCAACACGTTGAAGTTGTTCCTTCAACACTTGTGTTGTACACTGTTAGAGTACGTAATGGGCCTAATGGGCCCGTTAGTCTTAGGGTTAATTAGAGATAAGGGTCGCTTGCTTAGGGGTCAAGTAAGCCTTGCTTGGGAGTTAAGTAAACCTCTCTATATAAAGAGAGGAGATGTATCAATCTAATCAAGCAAGAATTAAGAAGGAAATCCCTTCCCTCTTGCCCGGCCGTGAGCAAAAAGGCCCTCGGACGGCCCTTTCGCGCCCTCCTTCTAGCAGCGCCATAACAATTTGGTATCAGGTAGCTTAGTTCCGATCATGTCTTCGCCGCCGCCCACCCCGTCGCTTCCGCTGCCGACCGTCACCACCGCGCCACTGGCCATCTACACCCCGCTGCTGCCCTCCCCGTCCGCGCCGTTGGACGCATCCTCCGGCGCCGCCACCGCCCAGATGCCGGTGCCCTCCACCGCACCACAGGCCGCCGCCTACACCCCGAAGGAGATCACCAGGGTCCTCAACGACCTCGTCACAGCCGTCCAGGGGATCCGGCTATACCTGGCCAGCCCCTACGGACCGCCACCGCCCCTGCCGCCGACCGCCGCCACCGGGTCGCCGCCCTACCGTGGTACTCGCTGCATCCAGGGGCCTCCGTGGCGTTCGCTGGGACGCTGCAGCCCCAGCTGCAGCTGCCGCCGCCGCCCCGCAGTGGCC
>NC_057804.1:243832899-243849993 GCF_018294505.1 Triticum aestivum
CGCCACCACCGCCCAACCCTGGCTGAAGTGGCAGCCGCCGCTTCTGGCGGCCTCCGCCGCACCCGGCGCTCCACAGCAACAGCCGCTGCCACTGCCCGGTGCCCCAGCACAGCAGCCGCTGCAGCTGCAGCAGCCACCGCCGGTCAGCTCCGGCCCCGCATCTACCGCGCCGGCGATAGTCCCGCTCCACCAAGTCCAGTCCCCGCCGTCGTCGTCACCGCTTCCGTCTTGGATCGCTACCCGCCACGTGTCAGCGGCGGTGAGGCTGCAGGCTGCTGCGCGCGGCCTCCTAGCGCATCGGCGTGTGCGGGATATGCGTGGTCTGCAGCTACCGCTCCTCCAAGTTGCCCTTCGCTGCGCAAAGGACCTCGATCTCATCCGCTGCATCGGGGATCTTGGGCATGCGGTTTCCCCCACGGGCGGCGGGCAATGTTGTTTTCCCCGCGGGCAGCAACCTCAAAGTCTGCGACATCGGCGGTTGGGGGGCGCACCCCTCCTCGTCATTCTCCATCGCAAGCCCTCCACTCTTCCCTGTGCGGTGCAGACCAACAGCCGCCGGCAGGGAGAAGGCATGGTGTCACCGACAGCAACGCACCGCGTAGCACCACTTCATTCCGCCACCGGCCGCCGCGAGGGCGCCTCTGCTGGTCACTATTGCGACTACTTCCAGGTGGTCATACACATGCACTCCTTTTGTCCAGGTGGTGTCCATGGGGTCCAGGTGGCTGTACACGTGCACGTCCGACGTGTGGATGGTGTCCACTTTTTGTTAAGGGGTCCAAAATAAAGCGTCCCAGTTCATTTCAGGTTGAGAATAATAAAACAAGCCGAGATGTAAAAGGCTTGTTTTTAGGTGTTAGGTTTGTGTTGCGTCGAGTCATGGTTATAAGTTGGTTAGGCTGCAGCTCGAGGACAAGTTGCATGTCCAGGTGGGGTGTAGTGTTAGAGTACGTAATGGGCCTAATGGGCCTGTTAGTCTTAGGGTTAATTAGAGATAAATTAGAGATAAGGGTCGCTTGCTTAGGGGTCAAGTAAGCCTTGCTTGGGAGTCAAGTAAACCTCTCTATATAAAGAGAGGAGATATATCAATCTAATCAAGCAAGAATTAAGAAGGAAATCCCTTCCCTCTTGCCCGGCCGTGGGCAAAAAGGCCCTCGGCCGGCCCTCTCGCGCCCTCCTTCTAGCAGCGCCATAACATACACATTGTAGCAGCAAGGTGGAGTTGCCCCTCCACAACCTTTGTGCTGCTTCACCAACACTCAACTCCATACAACTTTGCGGGTCGAATCGCCATCTGATAGAACCTGCCTGTTAGCATTTATGCACTCTCTTGTCACAGAGAACGATGGAAGCTTGGCGCAACTTCATCCATCCAGCTTTGACTCGATGGCTCGCATCTTCATCGATATCACCATCCTTCTAAAGCATTGACCACAAATATCGAAAGGTGCCCTTCTGAGGTACCATCTGCCCATTAAGGCTAACCTCCTCGTGTCTAGTAGTACTGAAACCGCACCTCCTGTACTCGGTTTCAGTTCTACTAAGCCTAAAACCTTTCTATTAACCCCCGCCCGACTATCATCGACTAGCACCACATCATCCACAAAGAGCATACACCATCGGATATCTACTTGTATATCCCTTGTGACCTTATCCATCACCAAAGCAAAAAAATAAGGGCTCAAAGCTGACCCTTGGTGCAGTCCAATTTTAATCAGGAAGTCATCGGTGACGCCATCACTTGTTCGAACAATTGTCACAACCTTATCGTACATATCCTTGATGAGGGTAATGTACTTTGTTGGGACTTTGAGTTTCTCCAAGGCCCACCACATAACATATTGTTTCATCAAATTTTTCAAATGGATATATGCAGCAACCATAAGCCGAATTGAAGGAGACACAAGCAGCAGCCGAAGGAAATATTATAAGAGGAAGCTTTTCCCAAGTACTTTGCTGGTAACGTTTTGATTTTTGCTTGATATACGAAACTCTGACTAATTACCTTTCGTGTTTAGTGCGGCGTTTAGACAAGAAATTTGGAGGCAGTGAAAATAAACTGGTTAGGTTATTTGGGTGCTTTAGATAATGTGTCTATGACAATCAAGTATCCAACCTGCCGATTGTGCCTCTGATTTTAGGGGCACCTACAGGTTGAGGTTAGCATGACTAGGTCTTGCAATTTTTCTCCTTTGCAATTTGTTTTTGGTATAACCTTCATACCTAATGGAGACTAGGGAAGGTAGTAAAAAAGGTTCTTAACTCGAAACAGTGTTTAATCACTGCCAAGATGTAAATGCAAAATGTCAACAGTTGAGACATTTATTTATTTGTTGTTATGCATCCGTTGTATAAAAATGATATGTGCATAACCTAAATCATCATGTTCTCATTTTCTTTCAATCATGTTTGTGGTATATTTGTTAAGCTGTTATTCTTATAGAAAAATCTTTGCTCAACTTTTCATTGCAACGCTTGGGGTATCCACTAGTATATATGAGTTACCAAGCCAAGCTCAAGATCAAAGTCAGTATAGTTTCGAGCTCAAGCTGAGTCTACCTGGCCTAGCGCTGCATACTGGCAGCCCTGTGTGAAAGTAGCTCCAAAGTATTTAGTACAACAATAGGGTGAAAAACACATGCATACATACATAAATAATTTAATGCAAGATCGACGAGGAACAATAGAGAGAAGTAAAAGAAGAAGAAAAAACAGAAGTCAAATCTGTTTGACTACTTCTAGATACTTCTACTCCTCTGTCTAGTATTTGCTTTTGTTTTCTTAGCCCTGGCTATTGTTTTCTAGAGTCTTCTAGCTATGAGTAGAATGTTGAATCTCACGTAATGTTTTCTAGGTATAAGTAGAAGTTGAGATGTGAAGGCTTCCAAAGCCCTATAAATAGAGGTCCACACCTCTAGTTTGTAACTCGGCCTATGTACCCATTACCTATAATAGAACTATGTGTTCTTGTCTAAGATCTTGGACTACATCTTGTGCTTTGGGAGTTTTTTATTGACCTGCTGCCATATCGGACTATATTCACCTTTAGAGGGATATCTAGCGCACCAAGTTGAAGTAGTTCTTTCAACACTTGTGATGTACACTTTCCAGCAACAAAGGTGGAGGAGCTGCTCCACAACCTTGTGCTGCTTCAAAGATAATGTGTTTATGGAAACAATTGGTCATTCTTACGGTTCCAGTATTCCATAAAAAATATCCAAATCACATCATTTGTTACTTTCACAAAGCAAGTATTATGTACATAGATAATGTAAAGAATATGCAAGCGCTTCAATATGTAGAAAACTATAGAAGTAAAATAATAGATAAAAGAATCAGCAAGGTATGACAGTCCCAACCTTAACCATGGTATCTCTCATATAATCGTACTCAAAACGCTTAAGCTGAAGTTGCAAAACAGGGGGGAAATCGAGGAAGAGAACGCCCTTTTTTGCATCCTGAAATATCAAGATTGAAATCCAGTCACCAAGACAATACCAAAATAAATTAGAGAAGAGAAACTGCATTTCTCAAGCTAATGGAAGGTACCCCCGTGCTCATAGATAGATAACATTTTAGACATGCGAAGTGTCTCAAACATGAGATTATGACTGATTCTTTTAATGTGAATATGTTAACAAATTCTATAAAAAAAATGTGAACATATTTTATGAAAAATATAGTTACTATTTCCATCTGAACAATCTAAATAAATTTATGTATGGAGACAAGTAAATGCATTCTTGAAGCAGCACAAAAGGTTGTGGAGGAGCAACTCCACCTTGCTGCTACAATGTGTAGAGCACAAGTGTTGAAGGAACAGCTTCAACGTGTTGTGCTAGATATCGCTCTAGAGGCGAATGTAGGCCGATAGGGCAGCAAGAGTTCAATCCAGAACTCCTAGGGCACAAGATCTACTCCAAGATCTTAGATAAGAACAACAAGTTCTATTATAGGTAGTGGGTACATAGTCTGGGTTACAAAGTAGAGGTGAGGACCTCTATTTATAGGGCTTTGGGAAGCCTTCACATACTTCTATTTATAACTGTAACACTCTAGAAAACATTATTTAGGATTCATCATTCTACTCGCAGCTACTTATAACTAGAGAACTCTAGAAACAGCAGGTAGGGTAAAGAAAAGAAAGGAAATACTAGACCACAACAGAAGTATCTAGAAGTAGCCAAACAGGTCTTGCATCTGTTTTTTTTTTCTCATCTATTGTTCCTCATCATTCTCCCCTGGTTGTTTGGAACTCGCCCTCGAGTTCTCGTCATAGAGTGCTTCTTCTGGATGGTAGAGAGTCAAAGTCTGCGACATTGGAAGTGTTGGATATGCCCATGTCGCTTGGAAGATCTATCACATAAGCATCATCATTTATCTTCCTTATGATAGAGAAGGGCCCATACCTTCGCTACCTAAGCTTCCCCTTAACACCTAAAGGCAGCCTCTCTTTTCGGAGGTAGACCACACCTTATCACCAACTTGGAATGATTTTGGCCTCCTTTTGAAATCAGCAAGTTGCTTATATTTCCGATTTTCTGCCTCCAGAACACCATGAATCTCTTCAAATAACTTGATGTAATTATCAGCAAAGGACAATACTGATTTTGAGTTTCCCCTTGATGGTAGCTTCACCAGGTCCACCACATGTGTTGGAACTTTAGTGCAGACAATGGAAAAAGGGCTCCTTCCTATGGATCTATGCTTACAGTTATTGTAGGAGAACTCTACAAGAGATAGAGCCAAATCCCATTGTCCCTTTCTTTCTCCACAAATGCAACGGATCAGATTACCCAAGAACTTGCTCACCACTTCCATTTGTCCATCTGTTTGTGGATGAGCAGTGCTAGAAAATTTCAATTCAGTGTTGAATTGCTTCCACAAAGTGAGCCAAAATGCAGCAAGAAATCACAGTTTGAGCCGATGGACCTTGGTACCCCATGAAGTCTGACCACTTCTCGAAAGAATAGGTTTGCCACATGATGAGCATCCGTTGTCTTGCGGCATGGGATGAAATGAGCCATCTTTGAGAATCTATCCACGACCACAAATACAGCATCACTTCCTTGTCTTGTTCTTGGCAAGCCCAAGACGAAGTCCATAGAGATGTCCTCCCATGGAGCCACAGGGACAGACAAAGGCATGTATAACCCTGTGTTCTGGACTTGACCTTTGCAGGTTTGACATATGGGGCACCGCTGAACAAACTTTCCAGCATCTCTCTTTAGTTGTGGCCAAAAGTAGCGAGCTTCCAAGGTAGCGATAGTCTTGTCCCGTCCAACATGGCCACTAAGATCACTTGAATGGAGTTCTCTAATTAGTTTGTCACGCAGAGAACTCCTTGAGATGCACAAACGATCATTTTTGAAGAGATAGCCATCCTGCACCAAATAGTCGTCACCTAATGGCTGGCCCCTGATGTGCTTTACCCAAACATGGCCAAAGTCTCCATCATCCTCATACAACTCCTTTATTTGATCCATGCCTGGAAGTTCAGCTTCAAAAGAAGTCAAGAGACATGCACGACGACTCAAAGCATCAGCCACTCGGTTAGTTGACCCCTTAGTTCAAAAGAGCGTTAGGCGTTAATTGTGCGTTTTGCCACCGCTTTGCGCTTTACTGACCAAAGCGCATGCTTATGCACAGTTATGCACAGATTAAGCGTAGTTATGCGCAATGCGTTTTACCAACGCTTAGAGCCTAGGCGTGCTTAAGCGCTCGCTTAGGCGCGCCTTTTTTAACTATGGTTGTCCCAGATTTATGCACAATGAGATAGTTAAACCTCTTCAGATATGTTGCCCATCTCGCTAGCATGCAGTCAACATGCTTTTGATTTCTAAAATGCTTAAAGGATTGATGGTCATTATATACAATGAACTCTTTAGGCAGCAAATAGACTTCCCAAGTTTTCAACGCTCTGGAAACTGCATATAATTCTAGCTGATAGGTACTCCATTTGTGTCTAACTTCACTTAACTTCTCACTAAAGAAAGCAATGGGCTTCCTTTCTTGAGATAGGACAACTCCAATGCCTACCCCACTTGCATCACACTCCAACTCAAAAGTCTTGTTGAAATCAGGTAGCACCAAGACAGGAGCTTGTGATAGTTTTTGTTTAATCTCATTGAAACTAGCTTCAGCTGCTTCTATCCACTGGAACTTTCCTTTCTTCAAACACTCGGTAATTGGTGCCGTGATTGTGCTGAAATTCTTCACAAATTGCCTATAGAAAGCTGCAAGGCCATGAAAACTTCTTGCCTCGAAAATGGTCTTCGGAGTTGGCCATCCTCGGATTGCTTCATCCTTGGAGTCATCAACACGAATACCGTCACACGTTATGATGAATCCTAGGAAAAAGAAGTCGTGTTTGCAGGAAAACACATTTCTTCAAGTTGACGTAGAGCTCATTTTCCCTTAGTACTTCTAGCACCTTCCGAATGTGATCAAAGTGTTCATCCTCATCCTTGTGGGATAAGAAGGGTCGAAGGACTTGATTCATTAAGCACATAAAGGTACTTGGAGCATTTGAGAGTCCAAATGGCATGACTAGCCCTTCAAACAACCATTCCTTTGTCTTGAAGGCGGTTTTTCATTCATCCCCGGGTCTGTTACGGATTTGATGATATCCGCTTCTTAAATCTAGCTTTGTGAACACTCTTGCTCCATTAAGCTGATCCAACATATCATCTAGACGGGGAATCAAGAATCTATACCTTATGGTGATCTTGTTAATGGCTCTACTGTTCGTACACATGCGCCAAGATCCATCTTTCTTTGGCACGAGCATGGCTGGTACAGCACATGGGCTAATACTCTCGAATGTGCCTCTTTTGCAGCAATTCCTCCACTTTCTCCTTCAATATATCATGCTCTTTTGGGCTCATTCGATAGTGTGGAAAATTAGGAAGACTTGCTCCCAGAATTAAGTCGATTCTATGTTGACTTCCTCTCATCGCTGGCAGACATTGTGGCTCTCCAAGTATGTTATAAAATTCTGCTAATAAGCCACATACCTTTGCTGGAATTTCAACAACCGGGTGCTCTTCTCCTTTTACTATAAGTGCGGCACACAAATCTGCCTCCTTCAAGTCTTCCATAAACTCATTAGAGGTGTAGGAGATAGTTAACATACTTTTCCCCTCCTCCTTAGAGATATCACCATCAGTTTTATTTGGTAGAATAATGATCTTTCTCTTGTTCCAAATGTAAGAGTAAGAATTTTCCTTGCCCTTGTGTGTAGTATCTGTTGGAATAAACCAGGATGTCCAGTCCGGCTCGGACTTGGAACCTTCACCCGTGTAGGATTCGTATGGTAGTACTAGGTAGCCTCTAGTGTATATATATATATATATATACGTGTATCCCCTTGTAATCAAATCATCAGAAGCAATAAAGAGAAATACAAAGGCTCGATACGGGCCTTTAGCCATCGATCAGTTTTTCAGTTCACAAGTTACGTCGAGAATCATCGATCGCACACACGTACAAGACAGTCCGGTTTCGTTTGTACGTACACTCCGCGGCGAGATGAGCACGTACTACAGAATCAATCAAGCTGCTTGCTTGCTAGCTTGTCTAGCTAGCTTCCACGTACGTGTGTTGCTACTCTGGTGATTTGATCAAGGGATCAAAAGCCAACAGTTGGTATCTAGAGCCTCGACGATCTACGATCTACGATGACGGAGAGCGACAAGGAGTCGATCAAGTCCGACAATGGCGGTTCCAAGGCGAACAAGAACGGCGACAAGGTGAAGAAGGGCGGCAAGTCAGCAACCAGTTGGCGGAACGGGCGGCGCCAACGTACCGGCGCATCGCAACATCCCCATCCAGTACCCGATGCTCACCGACGCCAACTACGGCGTGTGGGCGGTGAAGATGAAGATCATTCTCCGAACCCTTCGAGTGTGGCAGGCCATCACGGACGACGACGTCGACGAAGAGTGCGACGAAGGTGCCATGGCCGCCATAGCCCAGTCTGTGCCGGATTCCGTGCTGGTGACATTGGCGGAGTTCGAGACAGCAAGAGAGGCATGGAACACACTCAAAGAGATGAGGATCGGAGAAGATCGCGTCACCAAGGCTCGGGCACAAGTGCTGAAACGCCAATTTCAAAAGTTGCAAATGGAGGAAACTGAATCGGTGAACGACTATGCCACGCGTCTAACTACTTTGGTGGGAGAAATCCACGCGCTTGGTGCGAAGCTCGAGGAGACCGAGATTGTGGAGAAGTTTTTTAGTTCGGTGACTGATAAATTCACGTACATCATCGGCACGCTCGAGCAGCTTTACGACATCGACGACATGACCATAACGGAGGCGATCGGACGCTTGCGGACATGGGAAGAAAATGCTCGAGGTTGTCGGCAAGGCAAAGGAGGAGGTAGTGACCAACTCATGTACTCGCGCACAGATTGGGAGTCCCCAAGTAGCAAAGGAAGGCGCAACGTCGGCGAAGGCTCAAACAACGCGAAGAGAGGCGGACAAACCATTAAAGGCAAAGGAAAAGGCAAGCCACAAGGTCGTGGTAAGGCGGACCGATCTAAAGAGCGGAAACCACGAAACTTGGATATGTCCGAGGTCAAGTGCTATAACTGCAATGAGATGGGTCACTTTGCAAAGGATTGTCCGGTGCCTAACAAGAGGGAGATCAAGGCAAATTTGGCGAAGCAGGAAGACGAACGTCCAGATCTTCTGATGGTCGAAGTTTGTGATCTCGTGGAGCCTAACAAGCGCGACATCAAGGCAAATTTGGCGAAGCAGGAAGACAAACGTCCAGGTCTTCTGATGGCTAAAGTTTGTGATCACGTCCAAACGGTGGTTGTGAAACCAAGTCGAAAGGTGCTACTTCACGAGAAGAAAGTAATACCGAAGTTATCCGGAAACCAGAACGTGTCGTGGCATCTAGACACCGGTGCCAGTAACCACATGATGGGGTGCAAGGAGAAGTTCCTCGAGCTGGAATATGATGTTCAAGGCTCGGTCAAGTTCGGTGATGGTTCAAATGTGGAGATTTGCGGACAAGGTTCTTTCCTCTTCGAGGGTCTCAAAGAACATCGCATACTCACCGGAGTGTACTACATCCCACGGCTTCGCAACATCATCATCTCTGTCGGGAAACTTGACGAGAATGGATGCAAGGTGGATATTGAGAACGGAGTGATGACAATCTTCGACAACCTCCGAAACGTGCTAGCACGTGTGAATCGCACGCGAAACATGCTCTATATTCTCAACCTTGATCAATCTCAACCGGAGTGTTGGCTTGCCAAGAGTGATGATGATTCGTGGTTATGGCATGCTAGATTTGGACACGTTAACTTCTACGCCTTGAAGAAGATGTCGAAGATGGAGATGGTATCTGGGATGCCGTTTATCGACCATGTTGACCTAGTATGTGATGGGTGCTTGGTTGGAAAACAGCACCGTAGGCCGTTCCCTGCTCAGTCTACCTATCGTGCAAGTGATGCACTCGAGCTGCTCCATGGTGATCTATGTGGCCCTATCACCCCAGCAACTCACGGAGGAAAGAAGTACTTCTTCCTTGTGGTAGATGACTACTCGAGATACATGTGGGTCGTTCTCCTACGATCTAAAGATGAGGCATCTGAAGCGTTCAAGAAGCTGAAGGCTGCAACGGAGATGGGACACAAGCTGAAGGTTCGCGCTCTACGGACATATCGCGGCGGAAAGTTTACGTCAAACGAGTTCAACGACTACTGCGAGAAGATTGGCATAAAAAGGTTCCTCACGGCACCTTATACGCCACAGCAGAACGGGGTTGTTGAAAGGCGCAATCGAACCGTCGTTGACATGGCGAGAAGTTTACTCAAGAGCAAGAACTTGCCAGGGACATTTTGGGGAGAAGTTGTCTCGACTGCGGTCTATCTTCTCAATCGGGCTCCAACGAAGGCGGTGATAGGCAAGACTCCGTATGAAGCAATTTACGGACGTAAGCCGAATGTGTCTCATCTACGGACGTTCGGGTGCGTGGCGCATGTGAAGACGGCGGAGCCGCATCTCTCAAAGCTTGCTGATCGTAGCACCAAGATGGTGTTCATCGGATACGAGAGGAGTTCTGGCACCAAGGCATACCGCTTCTACGATCCACGAACCAAGCGTCTACGGATTTCACGTGACATCGTGTTTGAGGAAAACCAAGCGTGGAATTGGAGCGCAGCAGCCGACGATGCTCCAAACGGTAATATATTCACAGTTGAATTTCCAGCTGATGATGATGCATGGGAAGACGTCCAGGTGGTTGGCAAGACACCCAACCAAGGTGACCGCAATGGCAGTGACCACCATGGTGCCGACACTGACAACGACGCGCATGGGTCGCAAGGTGATAGCGACAACGACGCGCACGACACTGGCGGAGATCTCGACAATGAGGCGCATAGTGATGATGACAATCAAGATGATGGTCACGATCACGACGACTACGCCGACGACGCGGATGCCAACGACCCGGCATCTACCACGCACGAGACTCAACGGTCTTCCTCAAGTGCATCGACGCCGACACAATTTGTGTCGCCCCCTTCGCAAGCCAGAACGGATTTTTCCGGGCCTCGTCGCTACAAGCCCCTCAAGAAAGTCTACAAGTACGCAAAGCCAGTTACACTCGAGTACTCCGATTTGTGTTTACTCGGAGTTGAGGAGCCTGCGAACTTCGTAGAGGCAAGCAAAAGTTCAAGTTGGATGCACGCCATGGATGAGGAGATGAAGGCGATTGAGAGCAATGGCACGTGGACTTTGGTAACCCGACCTACGAACCAAAAGGCCATAGGTTTGAAGTGGGTTTACACGTTAAAGAAGGACACGAAGGGTACCGTTGTGAAGTACAAGGCAAGACTCGTCGCAAAGGGTTAAGTACAACGTGAAGGAGTTGACTATGAGGAGGTGTTTGCACCGGTTGCTCGAATCGAGACGGTGAGAGTGCTCCTAGCTTTGGCAGCAAAAGAGGATTGGAAGGTTCATCATATGGATGTGAAATCCGCTTTCCTCAACGGCGACCTCAAAGAAGAAGTGTACGTGGAACAACCCCTCGGCTACGAGAAGAAAGGCGAAGAAGGGAAAGTTTACAAGCTCAAGAAGGCACTTTACGGGTTGAAGCAAGCGCCAAGAGCTTGGAACGCAAAGTTAGACCGAAGTTTGATCTCGCTCGGGTTCAAGAGATGTCCCCTCGAGCACGCGGTCTATACAAAGAACTCCAAATGATCAAACCTGCTAGTTGGAGTTTATGTCGACGATCTGATTATCACCGGAGATAGCGCGCAAGAAATTGAACATTTCAAGGCGCAGATGAAGAAGTTCAGCATGAGCAATCTGGGATTACTCAGCTATTACTTGGGCATCGAAGTGAAGCAAAGCTCCGGAGAGATTTCCCTATGTCAATCGGCTTACGCGGTCAAGTTATTGGACAAGTGTGGCATGACAGATTGCTACGAGACACAAGCTCCAATGGACCAACGTCACAAATTGAGCAAGCGTAGCTCAAATCCGCCGGTGGACGCCACAATGTATCGAAGCGTTGTGGGCAGCCTAAGATATTTGGTGCATACCCGACCTGACTTGGCTTATTCTGTCGGGATCGTGAGTCGTTTCATGGAGAATCCGACAACCGAACACATGAGCGCGGTCAAGCAAATCTTGTGCTATGTGAAAGGCACTATTAATCTTGGTTGCACGTACAGAAAGGGAAATGAAGGATTGGTCCTTCGTGGATACTCAGATAGTGACATGGCAGGTGATGTGGATGACCGAAAAAGCACAACGGGCATGGTATTCTACCTTGGCCCAAATCCTATCAGCTGGAATTCTCAGAAGCAAAAGGTGGTTGCGCTGTCTTCATGCGAGGCAGAATACATAGCGGCAAGCACGGCGGCTTGTCAAGCAGTGTGGCTGAGAAGACTCCTAGCTGATCTTGCAAAGCGGGAGGTGCAGAAGGTGTCATTGAAGATCGACAACCAAGCTGCAATCTCATTGTGCAAGAATCCGGTTCATCACGAGAGGAGCAAGCACATAGACACCTGGTTCCACCACATCCGGAAGTGCATTGAGGAAGGGATGACCGAGGTCCAGCACGTGAACACGAAAGACCAGCTTGCCGATATTCTTACGAAGTCTCTCGGACGACAGAAATTCTTGGAGATGCGAGAAAGGATCGGCGTCCAAACTATGAAGTGAGGACATCATGTTTAGGGGGGTGAATGTTGGAATAAACCAGGATGTCCAGTCCGGCTCGGACTTGGAACCTTCACCCGTGTAGGATTCGTATGGTAGTACTAGGTAGCCTCTAGTATATATATACGTGTATCCCCTTGTAAACAAATCATCAGAAGCAATAAAGAGAAATACAAAGGCTCGATACGGGCCTTTAGCCATCGATCAGTTTTTCAGTTCACAAGTTACGTCGAGAATCATCGACCGCACACACGTACAAGACAGCCCCGGTTTCGTTTGTACGTACGCTCCGCGGCGAGACGAGCACGTACTACAGAATCGATCAAGCTGCTTGCTTGCTAGCTTGTCTAGCTAGCTTCCACGTACGTGTGCTGCTACTCTGGTGATTTGATCCAGGGATCAAAAGCCAACAGTATCCACATCAAATTGCCAAGGTCTCCCAAGAAGAACATGGCTGGCATCCATCTCAACCACATCACACAACACATCTGAGCGATAGTGCGTGCCCAAAGAAAGTGGCAGGTTGCATTGTTTGGTGATCCCCATATTCACTCATTTCTTGATCCACCCAATAGTGTAGGGGTTTGGATGATCATGAGTATCAAGCTTTAATTGGTTCACCAACTTCTGGGAGATAAGATTCTCGCAACTGCAACTATCAATTACTAATTTGCATACCTTGCCATTCGCCGTGCATTTGCTCTCAAATATTTTCTTCTGTTGTGTGTCGCCAGGTTGTGGTGTGGAACATAGGAGACGCTGAATCACACATAACACCTCTTCACCTTTTTCTTGACAAACCTCTTGCCCCTCTACATCTTCAGATTCGTATTCTTCCTCATCGTCTTAGATGAGCCTTCGGTATGAGGATATGGAGTGTATGGAGCCTTAGTTGCCTTTCTTGTCCTCACAAACCTCTCGGCCTTTAAGGCTAGAGCTTGTGCTTGATCGATGGACCAGATTTGTTGCATCATCAATCGATCTTCAATAGCATCATTGAGACCATTGATGACCTTGCAACTTGTTGATCTTCAGTTTCAGCAAGGTTGCACCTCACTTGTAGCCTTAGAAACTCCTCCGTGTAATCTGAAACAGTTCTATTTCCTTGAGCATAATTTTGAAATTGGATAAATAGGAAATGGTCATAATCAGCGAGCAAAAATCTCCCTTTCAAGAGACCTTTCATTTGCCGCCAAGTTCTCACATGAGGTTCTCCTCTCAACCTGCGCTCTTCTTGAACACGATGCCACCATGCACCGACTCCTTTCAACTTGTATGCGACCAAAGGAACTCTACGATCTTCCGGAACCTCCATGACCTCAAAGAAAGTCTCCACTTCATATAACCAATCTAGGCACCCTTCAATATCAACATTTCCATTAAAAGTTGGGATGTCAACTTTCACCTTGTATGTATCCCTTGCATATGTAGGGTTGGGTACTCTCCGATATGCATAGAGATCAGCTTCTTCAAGGGCTTCATCATATTCTTCACCTTCAGAAGTTTCAACATAAAATGGCCTTCTTGAAGCACGTTGAACAGCATGTTGTTGTGGCGGTCTTGCTCTAAGATTACCTCTCCTTTCTTGAACATCTTCACCTTTAGATGAATCTCTTTCATTGGCAGCAGGGGGGGCACTCTTTCTTATCATCTCAACCAGCTGGTCAAGTCTCCGATTAAGATCTTCACGCAGCTCTTTGATTTATTGTTCTGCAGCATCCATCCTCTTCTCCAATTGCTCCATTGCTTGCTGCAGCTTGCTCTCGAAGAGGACAGCAAGAACTAGTATGGGTCACCGAGGCTCTGATGCAACCTGAAGCAGCACAAAAGGTTGTGGAGGAGCAACTCCACCTTGCTGCTACAATGTGTAGAGCACAAGTGTTGAAGGAACAGCTTCAACGTGTTGTGCTAGATATCGCTCTAGAGGCGAATGTAGGCCGATAGGGCAGCAAGAGTTCAATCCAGAACTCCTAGGGCACAAGATCTACTCCAAGATCTTAGATAAGAACAACAAGTTCTATTATAGGTAATGGGTACATAGTATGGGTTACAAAGTAGAGGTGAGGACCTCTATTTATTGGGCTTTGGGAAGCCTTCACATACTTCTATTTATAGCTGGAACACTCTAGAAAACATTATTTAGGATTCACCATTCTACTCACAGCTACTTATAACTAGAGAACTCTAGAAACACCAGGTAGGGTAAAGAAAAGAAAAGAAATATTAGACCACAACAAAAGTATCTAGAAGTAGCCAAACAGATCGGGCGTCTGTTTTTTTTTCTCATCTATTGTTCCTCATCAATTCTTTCCAAAACATCATCTATTTCTGAGGTTGTGTATGGTATGCAGATTCACACGACACAGTTCCAATCAAGATCTTCATAAAAGCACCAATTCAAGTTTCAGATTACAGCTTAATGGAAAAAAGAATATGTGGTGTGTGTACCTGTAAACCATGATTCTCTGCATGATACTTGTTATCACCCTCGAGACGCTCAACCTCAACATATTTATCGAACGATGCATACACGTCACGACAACCTTTGACATCAAGTTGAAGGTCTGCAAGGAAATAATACAGCATTATCTCAGCTATAAAGATCAAAACACAGCTAATGGGAACCTGGTACCAAGATAATGTGTAGTTACGTACCATAAAAGGACTCTTTCCTGTTAGATTTATAGTCCACGTTCATACACTCAATATAATTAATGTGGTGACCTTCAAATAATTGCTCGATTGTTCCTTCTACAACAGTTCCCTAGGGAGAAAGTTAAGTTAATAGAAGCCCGTGTGCTCCAAATAGGAAGCCTTACACTAAATTCATTACCTTCATCTTATCTTCAAGTTTCTCACAGAGAACTCTGTTGAGCTCTTGTACATCATGCTGCATGAAGGAATCATATGTGTCCCATCCAAAAGATTTCGTCAACTCTTTTGTAGCTACACTGTTGTCACTGTACTGGAGCTTATAAAAAAGGCTTTGCAGCGCCAAGGGAATACTTCCAGATGGCATGTCGTTTTCGGTGGTTGGCATATGATACACAGCCTGCGAGAAAACCTCAGTTAGTCGACTGGTACAGAGAACAATAATGCCTAGAACGTTACAATGCATAAACCAGACCTTTCTGAAGTATGGTATGTGGTACAATGTTTGTAGAAGAGAGTTCATATAACAGGTCGCTCCTTGGTTTTTCAAACCAACATAACCTGTTTCCTTTTTTGAGTCATATGTCCAATAGTCAACCATTTTGCGGACAGCAACCTCTGCCTCCACAACAATAGTATCATTCACAAGGTAACCTCTACTTGGATCATATAGCTCACTCAAAGGCATAAAAGAAGTGAAACCCCAATCACTCTCACGTGCACTAAATTGATGTTGAGTATCTGCCAGACAGAGAAGAATAGTGCATTAGAGATGCATTTATACCATAGAAATTATACATTGGCAAACAGAAAGAAGAGCAAGCAGCAGTACTCAGAATCAGTAGATCAAGTTCAAATATCCTTCCTAATTAGTCCCTCAGTTCCAAAATATAAGGTGTATTAGTTTTTTCAAAAGTCAAACATATATATGTTTGACCAAGTTACAGAAAAGAGTATCAATATCTGCGGTACCAAATTTAAACTATTAGATCCATCACAAAAGTATTTCATATTTTATTTATTTTGTATTGTAAATGTTGATATTTTATTCTATAATTTTTGTCAAACATATATAAGTTTGACTTGCACGATAACTGATGCACCTTATTTTCAGCTATGAAGATGAACAAACAAAAGATGTCGCATGGCATTTAAAAGCATGGGGGTCACAACCCAGACTTAATTTTGGGGAGTGAAGCAACATGTGACCGAATGTTCAAACAGTAAACCTAAACAAAGCTAGACTAAAATTGAAACTGTGAGCCTGTGAGGAATTCATTGTTTAAGACAGAACAGCGTCTAAATGCGATTGATTGCTATTTTATGCTACGAAACCCTGGAGTTTTTCAATAGTAGTAGTAGTTTTGCATACAGAGACAGTTTAGTGGAGACTAGAATAGTGCTAGCACTCCTTTACAGTTCACTCAAGTTTAAGTGCAAATCTACGTAATGCAGGGTTATGTACAGCATGAAGAAGGAATACACCTTTTCGTGTCGTATACTTCTGATCAATCTGGTTTACAACAGATAAGCTAAACTGGGCAGAACGGCTCCAACCATATGGGAGATTGGCCGAGTCAGCGACGTCCAAGTACATTGACAGGTGCTCCACATTATTCCCCTTGGGGAAAATAAGAACACGCCTGCATCAAAGCCACAGACGTTACCAAGTTAAAACATTCTGAAAAGTCGTAGCAGCTGCAGCTAGTATAAGGCTCAGTTTGTGGTTGCTGAACTGGGCTTATTTTATAATCAGCTGTGCAAAAATACACGGAACTAGAGATAAGTTGGTTAAACAAACACCAAACTAGGCAAAAGCTGGTTGGGTGGGCTGGGTTATCATAATACACCGCAATGCCAACACACGGATATGTGAAGAGACATAGGAGCTCACCATTTGTACCCACCGACGACAAACACATCAGAGTAGTGCTTCTTCCCGTTGAGCCGGGTAAAACTTGCGATTGTCCAAGTGAACCGCGATGTCTGTGGGTCCTCAGAAGGCTGGCTCTCGGCTGTGCTTACCGCTTCCGTCTGTGCCACCACTGCTACCATAGACACCAGAAGCCCCGGATTACGAACAATCCAAACGGGCATACCCAGCACCACACATTCCCGAATCATGCTACGAATCAGGATGAAGCAAAGCACATGATACCTTCCATTGGCTGGGCAGTGTCTGCATCGGCGGTGGCTACCTCCTGGTGGGGAACAAGCATCTCGCCGTTCTCCTGCGAGGTAGGAGAAGCAACG
>NC_057804.1:243850514-243859697 GCF_018294505.1 Triticum aestivum
AAGGCGGCGGAGGCAAGGGCTGGAGAGGATGCGGCGAGGCGGAGCAGATGGGAGTTGGGTTGTGGGAGGAGGGGGAGGAGTGGCCTCTGGCCGCAACATGGAGCCTGATTTCATTTCCTTGCCGCAGGTAAAACAGTAAAAAAAATTGTGTATTAGGTTGTTCCACAAATTTTATTGTGGGATCCTCCAAATCTGCGGGAGAAGCGCCTGTTTTTGCCAGTTTTCGCTCGCTTTTGTTCGCGCCTCCACTCCTCGTCGTCGTCGCCGCCGCCGCCGCACATCCCGGCCCGTTCTTGCTGCCCATGGCTGTCCCACGTTGTTCGAAAGCTCCTTCACCCCGCGCCGCATACATTCCACCAAGTTTCAGCGTGGGGGTGCCCATTTGTGTCCGGGGCCTCGCGCTCGCCGCCGGCGCCATGGATCCACCCCGGGGCTTTACATGCGGCCTTGTAGCAGGCGAATCCAGTTGGTTCCGGCGCCGGAGAGCCTCGGAATCGGTGGGCCTCGCCCGCGCGCGCCGGAGGAAGGAGCGACGCGGCTTTGCTTCGGCGACGGGTAGAAGAAAGGGGCGGCGTGACTTTGCTTCGGCCGGCGGGGGAGAAAAGGGGCGGCACGGCTTTGCTTCGGCGGCTGGCTTCGGGCGAGGTATGTCCAACGCCCGTGGAATTGTGTTTGATTTGGCTCGGTTGAGGTTCGGGTGAAATTCGCGGGCGATTCGGGTGCATTTTGTAGATGGATTGAAGCTCATCCTCGTCGTCTTCGTTTGATGATTTGGACATAGAAGAGATGTTCCTTGGCGACGATGTCGACAACCTGTGTTGGTGCATCTCGTGGATGAAATTGAGGCGGTCCCGAAGAAAAAGCGGCACGGATCCATGGTCGGCTGGCTATGCATTCCCCGCAACCCAGCTCTCGGCGACAAGATGCTCATGAAGGACCACTTCGCCGAGGTACCGGCATATCCGACTCACCTCTTTTGTAGGCGATATCGAATGCATAGGTCCCTATTCATGCGCATCATTGAAGCTTGTGAGCAAAATTGTCGTTTTTTCACTCGACGTAGGAATGTCGCCGGTTTGTTTGGCTTTAGTGCATATCAAAAAATATTGGCAGCGACAAGAGTGATTGCATATGGTGTTCCGGTCGACTACACGGATGAATATCTCCGCATTGGAGAAGATACCACCATCATATGCGCCCGTGTATTTGCCGAGACAATGATTCGAGTTTTTGGCCCGAAGTACCTTCGTGCTCCAAACGAATAAGATACAAAGAGGCTCATGGCAATGAAGAAAGAAAGGGGATGGTCGGGCATGCTAGGTAGTATTGATGCATGCATTGAAGGTGTAAGAACTGTCGGGTGGCTTGGGTAGGGTAATACACCGGCCCCAACAAAAACCCACCATTGTGCTTGAAGTTGTGGCTTCAGATGATTTATATATTTGGCATTCTTTCGTTTGCTAGGGTCTCTCAGTGATATCAATGTCCAGCAACGGTCTCATCTATTTGCTCAGCTAACTAGTAACAAAGCTCCAGCTTACAACTATTCCATCAATGGCCATCCTTCCTGGTCAACATTTTGTGAAGACCATTAGTGATCCCAAAATCAAGAAACACAATTTTTTTGTTGAAGCACAACAAGCTTGCCGAAAGGATATTGAGAGGGCATTTGGTGTCTTGCAAGTTTGGTTTGCCATTGTTTGAGGTCATGCTCGCTTCTGGGATAAAAAAATCCTTCAGAAACATCATGTCTGTTTGTGTAATTTTACACAACATGATCATCGAGGATGAGAGGGATTTGGACTTGGAGTACAGTTATGACAATGTTGGTAGCCGTGTGAAGCCTGCTAGGGACACAAATGAGATCATTGCATTTCTTGAGACCTATTGAAAGATTGAGAACTGTGATTCACACAACCAACTCAAGCATGATCTTATTGAGCATCGTTGGCAACTCTATGGGGGGGGGGGGTACATTCTCCCTTCGTATTAGTGTGATTAAACGATTTGGTGTTGTAATAATAATTCGAATTCAAACATTTGTTGTAATGAGACCAATTCTTGTATTTGTGAATTGCTTTTCAGACCATCTATATTCATTTGTTTAATTTATATTATGATTCAATTCAGTTTTCTTTGTTCAAATCTCTAATTTATGAAGTTATGCGGAATTTGCGATACCGCCAGCCCTCCGGCACCGAACGGATCCTGTAAAACGCGGTTTATGGGGTCTATTTCGTCGGAGGGTTCGCGGTACTATGAAAAAGTTTTGTAAGATGGCCGATCGCGGGATCTGCTAGAGATGCTCTAATGTTGGCATCTCCAATGCATATCACCTCCGCAAATTTCCAAACGAGCAATTTTTGACAAAATCTTTGGATTTCTCATTTTATTCATCAGATGACACATGACGTGGAGGTGCCGGCCATCCACCCAGAGTCACCAAACGTCTGTGTGGTTTAAACGGATAGGACAAGAAATATGGGTAAAAATAACAAATTTCGATAATTCAGATGCAAACGAACCAAATTTAACAAGTTTGAAATAAACTTAGCCGAAACTAAGCTAAAAATAGGCATAGTAGTGGATGGCGACCCCGTGGGCATGGCATCCAAGGCCATGGGCACCTCGATCGTCGTCGTCGACGTCCGAACTAGCATCATCGTCGTCATGTCGGTGGCAGAAGACCCGCCACGCATTGCGGCATCCCTCCGGGGTTGTCGTGGCGCGCTCATGTCGCAGTCGCCCGGCCACATCCCCTACCGCCTTGTGTCGTTTGTCCTTGGTTTGGAAGCAAATGGCACGCTCAAAATCTGCCAGTCCCGCTTGGAAGAGCTGGGTGTTGAGGTGGCACCGTCTACGGGCGTCAGACTCGATGGTGGTTTTGGACCGACCGAGGGCCATGCCTCATGGGCGCGAGGTCCGCAAGCACCCAGGCTGGCGCCACCTGGGCGCCTTGCGTTGCACCCGACGCCGCTTTGGTGAGACTCCTCTGCCTCAGCCTTGCACTTCGACGATGACACGCCATCGGTGCCGACCCCTTTGAGCTAGTAGTGCAAGTGAGGTGGTCGTTTCGACGAGGAGGATGGCTCCTCCTTCTTGACGGTAGGAGGGTCGGCCACCACTGGATGCCTGGCTGGTGACGCGGAGCGGGTGTGGCTCCTCCTTAACGCGACCTCCGATCTGGATGCCATGGTTGCGCGGCGGGGGCGGGGGCTCCTCCTTGATGCGATGTCCAATCTAGGCATCATAGTTACGCTAAGAGGACGACAACGCTGGATCCTGGTCGATCAATGATCAGCACAACATCCTCCATATGTTGTGTGAACTCATTGTCCAATGGGGCGGCTCTGGCGAGTAACAATGGTTGTTGCTCCTCGTCATTCGACAAGATTGGCTTCGCCTTCACGGGGGGCGAAGTCATGGACAACGAAGGTCCGCGACCATGGAAGATAGTGCAAACTGAATCTGGAGCGCCACCTAGATCTATTATCCCAACCTGGCGACGACTGGTCTGAATGGTAGCCGCCGAGCAGCCACCACGCCCCGGTCTTCTCGACATTTGTCTTCTTGCCAATTGTTGCGGGTGGATGTGTGGTGGTATACCACGATGGTGGAGTTGTGGAGGAGAAGTGTGTGGATAGGGTTTGTGCACTTCTGTAGCGCGTGAATTGCACTAACCCCTCATCACCACCTAACACGTAGCCACCAGCCAGAGATGAATCTCTTCACTGACAAGCCATGATAGGCGCGTTAGTGATAAGGCTTCGAAGCTTTGGCTTGGTAATTATCACAAATAAATTTTGGGCAGTCAATGATGAGCCAAGGGGTCAGTCATAGTATGTCATGTTGCTCGCACTGACTGGACAATGTTATAAATTATAGCACTATAAGTGCATGTTTTGAAGTCAGTACGTGATGGGTGAACTGTCAAAATGGTGGAGTGACTAATGTTATCTCTGACTATGTATTTTGCTAGTCGGCCTTTGTGTGTGTGTGTGTGTGTGTGTGTTTCTAGAACATCCATGTGTATTCAGACCATTTTTACCGGCTCCTAAGGAGGTGAGTTGCTGGTCTAGGTTGTTGTGTCCCATTAGTTTGTTGTACTCTTGGTCCAGAAGGCCTCTCTGAAACCTATTGATGGAAGCTTGTTAATTTTATTAGTGCATTATCTCAGAAACAAAAATTGCATGTGTGTCGAAGGTCGGTCATGGCACCGCCATTTTTCTCCATGTAAATATTGTTCTACCTATGGAAGTGCCAATTTTTATTTTTGGTGTATGAATGAAGATTAATTTGTGAGAGTAGGCGATGGATTATTTTGTCGAGAAGGTTGAATGGTTTCTTCAGTTCACCATCCAACACATGGAGGTGAATGGCAAATGAATGTCGTGTTGTCCATGTCATAGATGTGACAAAATGAGAATGGTCGGAATGAAAGAAGAACTGAAATATCATTTGGTGAAGAAGTTGGACATTGGTGAGTGATATTTTTACACTTATTCACCCTTGTTTAAACCAAGATATTTCATTTAAAAAGAGATATTCGCACCGATATTGCTACTAATGACTAATGAATGCAAAGGTTCCACAAATCCTATCTTTGATGTGTTTCCATGGAAAAAGGGCTAAGGGGAAGAAATGACGTGGGAATATGCAAGGAAATGGTGAATAAGTTGGACATTGGTGAGTGATATTTTTACACTTATTCACCCTTGTTTAAACCAAGATATTTCATTTAAAAAGAGATATTCGCACCGATATTGCTACTAATGACTAATGAATGCAAAGGTTCCACAAATCCTATCTTTGATGTGTTTCCACGGAAAAAGGGCTAAGGGGAAGAAATGACGTGGGAATATGCAAGGAAATGGAGATAAAGAAAGAAGAAATCACCAGGAGGCGAACCTATGAGGACAGGACAAAAGACGGGTTCCATACAGGTGCAAGCAAGGTAGGTCATATACCTGGACAACTTTTATAAAGGGGACCCTGTAGGATCGAAAGTATGTCTAGAGGGGGGGTGATTAGACTACTTGACCAAATAAAAATCTAGCCTTTCCCAATTTTAGTTCTTGGCAGATTTTAGCAACTTAGCACAATTCAAGCAATCTTAACACAATTCAAGTAAGCATATGAGCAGTGGAAAGTAAAGCATGCAACTTGCAAGAATGTAAAGGGAAGGGTTTGGAGAGTGCAAACGCAATAGGAGACACAGATGTTTTGTCGTGGTTCCGATAGGTGGTGCTATTGTACATCCACGTTGATGGAGACTTCAACCCACGAAGGGTAACGGCTGCACGAGTCCACGGAGGGCTCCACCCACGAAGGGTCCACGAAGAAGTAACCTTGTCTATCCCACCATGGCTGTCGCCCACGAAGGACTTGCCTCACTAGGGTAGATCTTCACGAAGTAGGCGATCTCCTTGCCCTTACAAACTCCTTGGTTCAACTCCACAATCTTGTCGGAGGCTCCCAAGTGACACCTAGCCAATCTAGGAGACACCACTCTCCAAGAAGTAACAAATGGTGTGTTGTTGATGAACTCCTTGCTCTTGTGCTTCAAAAGATAGTCTCCCCAACACTCAACTCTCTCTCACAGGATTTGGATTTGGTGGAAAAAAGATTTGAGTGGAAAGCAACTTGGGGAAGGCTAGAGATCAAGATTCATATGGTAGGAATAGAATATCTTGACCTCAACACAAGTGTAGGTGGTTCTCTCTCAGAAAATGTAGGTTGAAAGTGTAGGCATTCTGATGGCTCTCTCCACGAATGAAGAGTGGGTGGAGGGGTATATATAGCCTCCACACAAAATCTAACCATTGCACACAACTTACCAATCTTGGTAGGACCGAATCGTCAAACTCGGTCGGGCCGATTCAGCAAATAATGTGACCGTTAGGATTTTTGGTGGGACCGACATGCAACTCGGTAGGACCGATATGGTTAGGGTTAGGGCATAACATAATCTCGGTGAGACTGATTACACAAACTTGGTGGGACCGATTTTGGTAATAAGCTAACCAGAGAGTTGGTCAGGCAAACTCGGTGGGACCAATTCGCTCATCTCGGTTGGACCGAAACATTACGAAAGGGAAATAGAGAGTTTGCATTGCAATCTCGGTGGGACCGATCGCTCACCGATGTTGGACCGAAACGTTATGGAAGGGAAACAGAGAGTTTGCATTGCAATCTCGGTGGTACCGATCGCTCATCTCGGTTGGACCGAAACGTTACGAAGGGAAACAGAGAGATTACAATCCCATCTCGGTGAGACCGATATCCCTATCGGTGAGACCGATTTGCCTAGGGTTTGGGGCAGTGGCTATGACATCTGAACTCGGTGGCACCGGATAGGAAGAATCAATGGGGCCGAGTTTGACTTTTGGTTTAGGTCATATGTGGATATGAGAAAGTAGTTGAGGGCTTTGGAGCATATCACTAAGCACTTTGAGCAAGAAAGCCATTAGGCAACACCTCATCCCTCCTTGATAGTATTGGCTTTTCCTATAGACTCAATGCGATCTTGGATCACTAAAATAGAAAATATAGAGTCTTGTGCTTTGAGCTTGAGCCAACCCTTTTGTCCTTAGCATTTTGAGAGATCCACTTTTCTCATCCATGCCATGCCAATCATTGAGCTTTCCTGAAATATTTATCTTGAAGTAGCATTAGCTCAATGAGCTATATGTTGTTAGGAATTACCAAAACCACCCAAGGATAGTTGCACTTTCAATTTCCCCCTTTTTGGTAATTGATGACAACATATATATCAAAGCTTCGACAAATGATAATAAGATTGAAAAACATTGTCGCTTTGAGAAGTATGTGAAAAGTAAGAGCTCCCCCTAAATTTGTGCATTATTTAAAATTTGCTTTGGACTGCAAATGCACAATGAGTTAGGATCATGGGTTACTCTTCCATGTCACATACATCTTGGTGGAGCACTCAAAATGATAATAATTAAATACATGCACTCATCACCAAGCAAAGTGAATGATAATATGAGGATATAAGAGATAATATCATCCAACAAGCATTAATGTAGCATAGTATATGATCAAGCACATGATAATTCAAGTATCTCACAAAAGGCATAAAGTATCAAGCACACAAATAACGAAGTTCAACCACCAAAAAGACAAGAGAGAACAAAAGCAACTCTCTCTCTCGAAGCCTATGATCTATACATTTTTCTTCCCCTTTGGCAACAAGTTACCAAAAAGTTCATAAAAGAATGCATAGAGCTAAACGACTCTCATGCTTGGTCTTCATGTGATGGTGTAGAGATGGCTCCTTGGACGAAGACTTTTGTTGATGTAGATGGAGCTGGTGGAGTGGGTATTGGAGCTGGAGGCACTGAAGATGTAGCTGGTGTAGATGATGTAGCTCTGTTGTTTGGAACAGACACTGCAGTAGATCTCTGTCCTCTGGGCACTCTAGCAAAAGCATCAGTGGTAGACTTGCCCTTCTTCTCCTCCACATCCTCCTGAAGTTGCTCAACTGCAGTTTGGATCTCAGTGACTTTGACATCAAGAGCATAAAACTTCTGCTCTATGATTCTCTCCAAGCTCTCCTGGTTTTGAGTCAGGGTGGCCAATCCCTTCTCAATCCTTAGGGTGGAGGCAATCAAGTAGCCAAGTTGATCTTGCTTGCTCTTCAGGAAAATCTGAGATGCCTCTTCAGCAGTTGGCATCTTTGCAGCCTTCTCTGCCCTTGTCTTCTCCTTCTTCTCTTGTGCTTGCACAGATGATGGTTCATTTTCATCCATCACAATGGTGTTGTCCTCGAAATCAAGGTAGATGGGCAGGTGCTCCTTGTCCAAAAGATATGTGCTAGTGCCCATCTTGGAGTTTATAAGCTCCTGAATCTGTGGGGCATACCCACAACTCCTGTTCTGATCAGCAGCAGTCCTTTTGATTGTTTCCACAATCAGGCTCATGACTTTGAATTTCTAAGGCACATCAAATATATGCAGCAAGTTCATTGCATGGCCTTTTATCATCTTGTGATCACCTGACTTGGGCAGCAAAGTGTGCCTTAAGATCCAGTTGATAGTAGGCAATCCTGACAACAGGTAATGTACAGATCCAAACTTATGTGTCTCTAGTGCAGCATCTGGGATCTCTCTGTACATGTGAGCCATGGAGTTGTAGTCTTTTTTCTTCTTGGCATAGACATCCAAGTCATCCTCATTCTCTTTTGGATCATTTATCAATTCAGACCATTCTTCAACTGTTGATTGGTACCTAGTACCCTTAGACATCCAGACAATCTTCCCATTTGGGTAGAAATGAGCTGTGGAGTAGAACTGCATAATGAGCTCATCATTCCACTTTGTGAGCTTCTGCCCAACAAAGTCATCTACTCCACAAGACTTGAAACTGTCATAAACTCTAGGATAGTGCTCTTCATTCTTACTGATGTACTCTCAGTCAACCCATCTCATGTCACATACTATGTGCTTCTTGTCAAGCAGCACTATGATACGTCTCCAACGTATCTATAATTTTTTATTGCTCCATGCTATATTATCTACTGTTTTGGGCAATATTGGGCTTTATTATCCACTTTTATATTATTTTTGGGACTAACCTATTAACCGAAGGCCCAGCCCAGATTTGTTGTTTTATGCCTATTTCAGTGTTTTGAGGAAAAGGAATATCAGACGGAGTCAAAACGGAACGAAATCAACTGGAGAAGTTATTTTTGGAAGGAAACCCACCTGATGGACTTAGACCCCACGCCAGAAGATACGGGAGGTGCTCACGAGGGTGGGGCGCGCCCACCCCCCTAGGGCGCGCCCCCTGCCTTGTGACGCCCGGGTAATTAAGCTACAGTAATCCCCACTAATGTTGCCTCGTCACCTCGGTTACTGTGGATAAACTCGCGTTAGATCCGAACCCGTTCTAAAACAAAAATCAAAACAAGAGCAAAGATAAAAAGTTTCAAAACCAAAACTAAAAATTCTCGGGGGTTGTCTAAAATAGCTAACATAATTATGGTGGGGTGCACTAATTTTTGTAAAATGCTTTGGCATTTTAAATAATCTAAAAACAGAAAAGAAAATTAATAAAAGAAAAGAAAGAAGAAAAAAAAAGGGAGAGGGAGGGGAAAACCCCCTGGCCCAGCCAGTTCCCCCACCCCACCTGGCCCCTGGCCTGGCCCAACTTCCCCCCCCC
>NC_057804.1:243860991-243861825 GCF_018294505.1 Triticum aestivum
CGGCCCCCGTTGGCCTCGGGCGCGGGCGCGGGCGCCGTGTCCTCCTGGGGTGCGCCCGAACGAGCATCGCCCCGCGCGCCCGCTTGCCCGTTTGCCCCTCGGGGCCAATGACATGGGGGCCCCACCCCCCACACAACAGAACATTTTTTTTATTAAAGCAGGGAATAAAAATAAAATGAAAATGAATTAAAACTAATTAACTAATTAATTAATTAATTAAGTAAGTAAGTAATTAATTAGTCTAATTAATTCAGATTAATTAACCCTAATCACTAATTAACCTAATTAACTAATGTTAATTAACTCTGATTAGGTTAATTAGATATTAGAGAATGACATGCGGGACCCACCTGTCAGGGTTGACTCGGTCAACCCTGTTGACTGATGATGTCAGCATGGCATCATGCTGATGTCATAAAAGCATTTTCGAAATTAATTAAATAATTAATTAAATTCCTGAAATTAATAAAATCTTTTAAAAATCATATCTTTTAATCCGTAATCCGGATTAAAATATTTTCAACATGAAAGTTGCTCAGAACGACGTGACGAATCCGGATACGCAGCCCATTCGTCCGCCACGCGTCCCTAGCATAGAGAACCTGCAACATTTCACCTCCGGTTCATCTGTCCGAAAACACGAAACACTGGGGGTACTTTCCCGGATGCTTCCCCCCTTCACCGGTATCACCTCCTACCGCGTAGAACACGTCTAGCTCTGCCTGTTATCCTGTTATGCACTTGCTTGCTATGTATTTACTGTTTCTCCCCCCTCTTCTCTCCGGTAGACTACGAGACCGACGCTGCTGTTGACCAGTTCGACTACGGAGATGA
>NC_057804.1:243861835-243868949 GCF_018294505.1 Triticum aestivum
TTTTTTTATTAAAGCAGGGAATAAAAATAAAATGAAAATGAATTAAAACTAATTAACTAATTAATTAATTAATTAATTAATTAAGTAATTAATTAGTCTAATTAATTCAGATTAATTAACCCTAATCACTAATTAACCTAATTAACTAATGTTAATTAACTCTGATTAGGTTAATTAGATATTAGAGAATGACATGCGGGACCCACCTGTCAGGGTTGACTCGGTCTACCCTGTTGACTGATGATGTCAGCATGACATCATGCTGATGTCATAAAAGCATTTTCGAAATTAATTAAATAATTAATTAAATTCCTGAAATTAATAAAATCTTTTAAAAATCATATCTTTTAATCCGTAATCCGGATTAAAATATTTTCAACATGAAAGTTGCTCAGAACGACGTGACGAATCCGGATACGCAGCCCATTCGTCCGCCACGCGTCCCTAGCATAGAGAACCTGCAACATTTCACCTCCGGTTCATCTGTCCGAAAACACGAAACACTGGGGGTACTTTCCCGGATGCTTCCCCCCTTCACCGGTATCACCTCCTACCGCGTAGAACACGTCTAGCTCTGCCTGTTATCCTGTTATGCACTTGCTTGCTATGTATTTACTGTTTCTCCCCCCTCTTCTCTCCGGTAGACTACGAGACCGACGCTGCTGTTGACCAGTTCGACTACGGAGATGACGACTCCTCTCTCTTGCCAGAGCAACCAGGCAAGCCCCCCCTTTGATCACCAGATATCGCCTATTCTACTCTATACTGCTTGCATTAGAGTAGTGTAGCATGTTACTGCTTTCTGTTATACCTATCCTGATGCATAGCCTGTCCTTGTTACTACTGTTGATACCTTTAACCGCAATCCTAAATACTTAGTATAGGATGCTAGTTTATCATCATTGGCCCTACATTCTTGTCAGTCTGCCTTGCTATACTATCGGGCCATGATCACTTGGGAGGTGATCACGGGTATATACTATACATACATACATACTATACAGATGGTGACTAAAGTCGGGTCAGCTCATTGAGTACCCGCAAGTGATTCTGACGAGGGGGCTGAAGGGACAGGTGGCTCCATCCCGGTAGAGGTGGGCCTGGGTTCCCGACGGCCCTCGACTGTTACTTTGTGGCGGAGCGACAGGGCAGGTTGAGACCACCTAGGAGACAGGTGGGCCTGGCCCTGTTCGGCGTTCGCGGATACTTAACACGCTTAACGAGATCTTGGTATTTGATCTGAGTCTGGCTACGAGCCTATACGCACTAACCATCTACGTGGGAGTAGTTATGGGTATCCCGATGTCGTGGTATCAGCCGAAGCACTTCAGACGTCAGCGACGGAGCGGCGCGCGCCGGATTGGAACGTAAGCCTGCTCTTGTATTAAGGGGGCTAGTTCTGCTTTTGGCCGCGTACGCAACGTGCAGGTGTGCTATGGGCGATGGGCCCAGACCCCTGTGCGCTTAGGTTTAGACCGGCGTGTTGGCCTCTCTGTTTTGCCTAGGTGGGGCTGCGACGTGTTGATCTTCCGAGGCCGGGCATGACCCAGGAAAGTGTGTCCGGCCAAATGGGATCGAGCGTGTTGGGCTATGTGGTGCACCCCTGCAGGGAAGTTAATCTATTCGAATAGCCGTGATCTTCGGTAACAGGACGACTTGGAGTTGTACCTTGACCTTATGACAACTAGAACCGGACACTTAATAAAACACACCCTTCCAAGTTCCACAGACAACCCGGTGATCGCTTTTCCGCAGGGCGACGAGGAGAGGATCGCCGGGTAGGTTTATGCTATGCGATGCTTCTTGGAGTTGCTACTTGGAGATGCTACTTGGAGGACTTCAGTCTACTCTCTTCTACATGCTGCAAGACGAAGGTGACCAGAAGCGTAGTCTTCGACAGGATTAGCTATCCCCCTCTTATTCTGGCATTCTGCAGTTCAGTCCACCGATATGGCCCTTTACACATATACCCATGCATATGTAGTGTAGTTCCTTGCTTGCGAGTACTTTGGATGAGTACTCACGGTTGCTTTCTCCCCCCTTTTTCCCCTTTTCCTTTCTTTCTGGTTGTCGCAACCAGATGCTGGAGTTCAGGAGCCAGACGCCACCGTCGACGACGCCCCCTACTACACCGGAGGTGCCTACTACTACGTGCTGCCCGCTGACGACGACCTGGAGTAGTTTAGGAGGATCCCAGGTAGGAGGCCTGCGCCTCTTTCGATTTGTATCCCAGTTTGTGCTAGCCTTCTTAAGGCAAACTTGTTTAACTTATGTCTGTACTCAGATATTGTTGCTTCCGCTGACTCGTCTATGATCGAGCACTTGTATTCGAGCCCTCGAGGCCCCTGGCTTGTATTATGATGCTTGTATGACTTATTTTATTTGTAGAGTTGTGTTGTGATATCTTCCCGTGAGTCCCTGATCTTGATCGTACACATTTGCGTGCATGATTAGTGTACGATTGAATCGGGGGCGTCACAAGTTGGTATCAGAGCCAACTGCCTGTAGGAATCCCCTTTCCAACTCCTTGGCCGAAGTTGAGTCTAGACATTGCAAAACTTTTACTAACATGGCTGTGTGTCTTACGGGCACACGTCGCCATCGGGTGGTATTAGGATCTTTTACTCCTCGATCTTTACTCTGGGATTCTGAACTCTCTTCTATTCGGGTTAAACGATTTTGCTAAAAACAAAACTAACTTTAGGTTTTCGCGAGTACTTTCTCCCGGAGAGCCCCTCACTTCAGATGATCGTCTGTTAACCAGAAGAATTCGGAGATTCTCTCTGATGTTCTCTCGAGACTTTGTGCCCATCAATTTTGCTATTCCTGACCACCGATAAATCCGTATGGATAACTACTTACACTTGCCATTCATACGATCATCCCCCATTGATCTTGTTATTACAAGATACCCCGAAGTTTTCTCTATTGTTCCGAGAATACTTTGTGCCTACTGCCTAGTAGTTCCTTGCCACTTGAATACCCCTTCAAATAAATCCTCGCACTTGTCGAGTATCCGCTCAACCCCAGTTGTTCATATGTGTCACAAAAGTCTTCAAAATACAATTCGATCTTCCGAAAATCCTCTGGAGCCTTTGGCTCTTGAAATTCTTGCTTGCTTGCATTATGGTTAATCCCATAAGTCTCGTAGTCATATTGACATTCCTTGTCATTATCATTTTGAGTCTGTTGACTCAATATGTTTGCGAATACCCGCAATCATCATTGATCCTTATAAATTACCTTTCTGGCTGAGATGCCATTCTTTTAACGGGAATTGGTTCTCGACCAATCCAATTGTTGTTGATTGTACCCTAAGGCTATTCAACTTATCCACCCCTAATCAGAGCATTGCTTCTGATCCTTTTTTTTGGAAATCATAATTCCTTTGCATTTAAGCTGTGAATTATTCAGATGCTTCCATAACCTGTTGCATCTGCATTCCTTCCTCTTCTGGTTGAGTATCGATACTCATATCGGATCCTTTGTGGACCATCAGGTCCTTTGTTGGATTGTTATCCGACAATGACCTTCACACTTGATCACTTTGTGAGTTCTTCCCCTGATACATAATACCTTTGTTAAGTTGTATCCTCTGCTTGGCCAACCATGCTCTGCTTTCGAGCTGGTGGCATTTACTACTGAAGCTTGTGGTATATGTTTCCATGATACCCTGACGGGTTGAACCTATGCCTTCCTTTATATGTGTGAACTCGGAAGTTTTCACTAGTCATACTCATCTGGTATTTCACCAGGTAAAACTTTCAACACTAATGCCTTTATCAAAGCGAGAAGTGAATGGAAGGTTATACATTGAAGAAGTGGGAGTCGACCTTGAACTTTGTGTTCATGCCCATGGACACGATGTATATCTTATCATTAAAGCTTCTCTTAAATGAATTATTCCTTCGGTATAAGTTCATCTTATATCTAGGATCTGGCCTTTTGCAATCGTGGTTCCGACCATGTTCTCTTTTAAATACCATTTCTCGTGCAAGTTTTAGCACTTGTCTTCTGTAGAGCAATAACCCCCGTCCAACCTCTACTTTGATATGTCATCGAGTATTACCCCTGGTATCTCGAGATTATCATGGAACTGCATAACTTCTTATGAGCTCTTCATCAAGTACTACCTTCCCACTGATTCCAATTTTTCACGGGCTCTGAGTTATTAAACACTCAAAGACACCGATAAATGAACCGAGACCGCACTACGGTTCAACAACTCTTCAGTAAGCTTCTATAAGTACGAGTTTGTACCCGATCACGCCATTCCTAGCCTGTTTGGCTATATCATTGTCGTGATGATTCTAACGGTGCTACCTGGTCCTTATTCTCGGAGCACCAATTTTCGACGATGAACTAACCTTACGTCGATTTTCCTCGTCATATCCTTTCACCTTAACCAACAAGCTTGAGTTCGAGTTTGTGTCGTACCCTTGGTTCCTATAACCTTTCACTTCATCATTACTTTGACTTGATGTCGTCGCCGATCGATTACATCTTCATGAACTCTCGCGACAAAGGTTTCGAGATCGTCAACATTCTGAGCTCATCCAGGATATCAATTGGATTCATGATGAGAAATACCATCCTTGCCTCGATGAATTGTATTATCATCGACCACTTTATTGCCTTCCCACCAACACAAGCTTGTTCATGTTTGGTGTTATACCTTGAGTTCCTTGCTGTCCAGCAATTGATCTTCCTTACCTCGGAAGTATTACCATCTCTTTTTGTCAAGAATGTGGTGAGGATTTCACCACCTCTTAATAATTCTTGATATCATAATACTTCTTGCCATCTTCGTTCATTCCTTGGTCCTCGTATTGTTTTCAACCGGAATACCGACATTGGATCTATGACGTGTGAGTTCTAAACTCCTAGCAACCCTATGGCTTTGAAGTGAATGGGCGATAGTTCATTCTAAGTCCTTCGTTAATTGAATCACCATTCTGACATTGGTCGTGCAACCCAACCCATATTTCGGGCGCACATTTCAACCAATGTTTATTTGTGTATGTTTTCCTCGCGCATACTTCCTTATATCATTTGATTTGGCAAATGTTATCTCCTTGTTCACTTAATGGTGGAAATCCATCTTTTGGGAAATCTCGGCGAATTGCCGTTGGGTTCACCAGACACCTCCTTGTCCTCTCCTTGGGTTAATGATGGACTTTTGTTAACGGAAATCACTTCATAGTTCATTTCCCCGAGAATCTTACAATGTCATCTCGTCAATTTGCGTTGCACCTTTTCTTCTCAGGTATCCTAAGTCTGATGTATCCTGACACCAATCGGATCTGAATCTCGGTCAGATATGATGGTTGGGACAACTTTCCAAGAGTTATGATGTTGATCCTTTGATGACCCGGTAACATGATGTCATGCCTAGCACCCCCCCTGGCTGGAGGACCTATCATTATAGATTCCTTTTCAGCAAGGTTATCCGTTCATCCATGAGGAAATTGTAAGACTTAATCTACAAGTTATTCCTGATGGATCCTTCGTGTTTCCAAAGTCTGATCTTCACCTGAAGACCATGTCAATGCTATCTCGAAGCATGTCAATGGTACTCCGATTTTCAACAGGAACATTTGAAGCACGATGCTAAATTTTATTTATCATTTATCCTAACACCGTTGTATGGGTAATGTCATGAAAATTCTCCCCCGTACCTAAAGAGTTTTCTACATTATATCCTGCCACGGATATCATGCTCTGCTTGTCCTTGGGAAGGATATATCCCTGAATTATGTGTTTAAACATGTTTTCCTTTCCATTGTTCTGTTTAATATGATAATCATATTTTACTTTCCATTGGTTGTTTGAACCTTTCTTGTGATCTATATGATCTAAGCAGCAATGTTCTACTGCTTATGTAAACTCCTCGGTGTACAAATCTGTCAGCAAGAACCTGTTACTATTGTTGATGACATTTCGGTAGCCACCGATGGACGAGAACTTTGCCCAATGGTCCGCCTCATTCAACGAGCAGGAAAATGGTTCTCTTCGTCCCTCGCCCTTGGTACCGACATTGTTGACAACAAAACCGACAGGCTATCCTCTGATATACCTTGTTATCTTGACCGTGCAAATATTAGCGCCTTCCTGCTTTTAACCCACATGGTGGGCCCATAACCCACCGTTCCATAGGATCGAAACCTGACTCTCCTGTACACCCTGTTGTCAGCGTTATTCCTCGTGCTTGACTTTGTATGTAATTCACGGGCCACTTGCCTGTTGATCTATTCTGGTATCGGACACAATACTTATTCTCGTTGCTCTGAACCCCTTTCGCACTCTGCTTCAGGCAATGAACGATTGCCTATCCGCTTGAAACCTCTTATTACACCGTCTTACTTTGCTTTCGATGTGTGTCATTTGTTCAACTCGAGAGCTACTCATATGTTTATTCCTGGGATACCCTAGATGAATCTCCCTTATAACATCCTATCATTGTAGAGCTGCCCCTTACCTGTTCGTAAGTACGATGGAGTTCCCCGAAGAAAGGACGACAACTTCATCATGACGCTTTGGGAATAAAGAACTGAAGACATCAATGTAATGGGTCGACCTCTTCGAGAAGAGCTACTATGATCGAGAAGATCCGTTAGAATATTGTAACCAGAACTTTCCCCCTTGCTCCCCTCTTAAATCTCGGGACGAGATTTCTTGTAGTGGAGGAGAATTGTGACGCCCGGGTAATTAAGCTACAGTAATCCCCACTAATCTTGCCTCGTCACCTCGGTTACTGTGGATAAACTCGCGTTAGATCCGAACCCGTTCTAAAACAAAAATCAAAACAAGAGCAAAGATAAAAAGTTTCAAAACCAAAACTAAAAATTCTCGGGGGTTGTCTAAAATAGCTAACATAATTATGGTGGGGTGCACTAATTTTTGTAAAATGCTTTGGCATTTTAAATAATCTAAAAACAGAAAAGAAAATTAATAAAAGAAAAGAAAGAAGAAAAAAAAAGGGAGAGGGAGGGGAAAACCCCCTGGCCCAGCCAGTTCCCCCACCCCACCTGGCCCCTGGCCTGGCCCAACTTCCCCCCCCCCTTGGGACGGCCCATCGGCCCAGCCGCCCCGGCCACATACCCCCCCACCCCCC